>NC_044495.1:29622210-29747210 GCF_902362185.1 Chanos chanos
AGATCTTAACCAGTGTCACATCTGCATCCTGATCTTTCTCTCTTCTTCTTCTTCTTCTGCTTCTTCTTCTCCTCTCTCTATCACTCTCTCTCTCTCTCTCTCTCTCTCTCTCTCTCATATAATTGGCAGGAAGAATGTAAAGGACAGATAATTTGGCACAGTGTTGGTCTTTTGACTCACTGTACCAGCTATTCTATGGACTATAAGCTATCCTTCCCCCAATCCTTTACTTTTTCTCTCTTTCCTCCTCTCCCCTACTCCCATGAGCCCATCACTAGGGCCAAGCAGTGAGTCTATGCTTTTGTAGGGTACACTAAAAAAGTGTGACTAGCTCTTCAACTGGCAATGAACAAATTGCCTTTCAGAAGTCTGTCAATCAAATCAGTAACATTAGCACAGAAAAACTGAACACACTTAGGGGAGTGGAAGGCATCAAAGCATCAGTAATTCAAAGTCCTTCAAGATTAGTGTTGTGGAATTTCAATAATGGGATTATAATGTGTTGTAATTATATCTCCTGGGCTGAATCATGTACCACTTTATGTAGCATGTTTAAGTTCACTTTGGTGCAGCTCAGCAGATACGACGTTTTAGTCCTCAATGTGTGCGCGTGCGCATGTGTGTGTGTGTGTGAGAGAGACACACAACATGCTAGGCTGATCCATCATGTTTTGATGACTCTTGAAAAGGTAATAACTCTCACTGAAACGTGAAAAGTTTGTTCCGAAAGATAGAGAGTCATATAGGCTTGTTACTGAATGCGGCAAGAAAATATATGACAGAGAGAGAGAGAGAGGGAGAGAGAGAGAGAGAGACAGAGAGAGAGAGAGACAGAGAGAGAGAAAGAGACAGAGAGAGAGAGACAGAGACAGAGAGAGAGAGAAGACACAGAGAGAGGGAAGAAACAGAATGGGAAGGGGAATGTGTCTTACCTTTGTATAGTTCCGGTGAGCTCACTGGCGTCCTGCCTGTTTATGTGAAAGAGAAAAGAGGATGTTAGTTATGTCAGTGAAAGTTCTCATTCTCAGTTTGTAGAGGGAAACAAAACTGTGTATGTGTGTGTGTGTGTGTGAGAGAGAGAGAGACAGAGAGATTAGCACTGTAATTAGAGGCGTCAGAGCTCTGTCGCAGCACTCAAGCGTGTGTGTTTATTTCTGCGGGGGCTCTGATGCATGCTTTTGGCTGCAGGTGCATTCACAGCCAAAAGAGATAGCATTCACTGTATTACTGTACACTCTATCACTCCTTCTCTCTCTTCCTCTTTCTCTCAATACCCTCCAACCATCTCTCCTAGCCTACTGTATCCCTTTCTTTTCCCTTCATTCACTTTGTTGCTTTTTGCAGCATAGAGAGTGAACACAGGCACCATGTTGTAAAGGCAGGAAGGGAATAGGTTTTAATATATTTTCTCTCTCTCTGCTTCGATCTCTCACAGGAAAAAAGTACAGACATATGGAGCTTCACGAGCCACTGACTCTGAGAGGCAGAGATGACGAGAGAGAAGGGTGTGAGAGGGGGAGAGAGAGTGATGGAGGCAACCGTTTCGAATATAACCAAGCCTTTACAACATGTCACAATTTTCAGCAGAGAATAGTTTGCTGGGACTGACACTTATGACACCGAGTCTAGTTTGCCTCAAATTCATGTAGTCACTCACACACACACATTATGTACACACACACACACACGTACGTACATACATACATACATACATATATATATATATGTGTGTGTGTGTGTGTGTGTGTGTGTGTGTGTGTGTGTATGTCTATATAAAATCTGAACACCAAACACAATTAATAACAAATAGCACATTAACCAACATCATAATGTAAATCAGTTGTTACTATTACATTATGATGGTAAACTAATGGTAAACACATGCTCTCCTATGGGAGAAAAGCTTGCTCTCTGGCCTAGACAGAGAGAGAGAGAGAGAGAGAGAGAGAGAGAGAGAGAGAGAGGGAGGATAAATAAAAATCAGCCATCACTCCATGAGCCCCTTTCAATTACCCACTGGAGAAAACAACAACTGAGAGAAAAACGAACCAATACTGTATTCAAAGAGCAAATCAATGCAGCCAATTCAGCGCGGCTAATTTTGGCCCTCACTCAACATGGCACCCGCACCCAGGTAATCAAAATGAACCCCCGTTCTTGTTACAAACAAACGGTGCTCCAAATTGTTTCTCTCGCTCTCTCTCCCTCTTTTATTCCCATCCCTCCCTGCTCCGCTCCACTCGTTTGTCTCTCTGAGACCCTCGCTTCCTACTGCATTCTAATAAATTGGTCCCTCGACGGAGGCTCAGGGGTCTATGGCTTGGCCGTTCTGACAAGTCTCAGAACGGCACTCAGTTTATTTAGCGGTTTCTGTCAGGTTTGGGCTGCATAAAGCGGCATTAGTTATGCGCTTATTAATAACGCGCTATTCTGTTTTATGATGAAATGGGAGAGAAATAAAACGTGGGCACCCGCGCAGAGGTCCGAACGTAGGCTCGGGGTCGTTTTGCATTTCAAAGAGACTGGCTTTTGTGCGATCTGTCCACGAGCTGCCGCAAAAGTATCGCCTTCCATTATCCTGCTAGCGCTGCGCGAAGAGAGCCCGATAAATTATAAAAGCTGACATGGTCACATAGACACAGACACACACACACACACACACACACACACACACACACACACTTTGAACTGCGCTGTGGGTCTCTTTCAGTTGACCAAAAGGTGTGGAATCACTGTCAGTGACCATATGCTGGATAAAATAAATGGGGTCCGATTTCACCTAACAACTGGCTGACAATTAAATCTACGATTGTGGAAAGACTACGGAGGTCAGCTGATAAGGAAATTCATCTCAACACATTTCTCTTTCACTAATGTGTTTGATGGTGATTTCACACGCGCACTCGCGAACGCTCGCGGGGAATAGTGTAATAAATTCACGGAGAGGCTGTCAGTTTGGAGACGGATCGTGTGAAATGCACGGCTGGGTGCTCCGGCAGGTGGTCGACCTCTCATTTTTACCACAGACATATTTTGCAACATTTTGATTAGTGCTGAATTTGACATGCAAATGTCGGAGTTAGAGGCGCATTTCCTACGAAGGAGACAGCTGCGTTTAAACAACCCAATCGAGTGTATCAAGCATAGAAGAGTGAGATGTTAAAAAATGCATCCCTTGCATAAAAATAAATGTGTCACTCTCGCTCATGTTAGAACTACAATAAAGTACCACGTCAAAACTAACCAGAGGTATTTGGTGAAGATGTAATCTTTCTCACTTGGTTTTCTTCTCTTTCATCCCTTTCCCGGAGTTCTAAGTGGGCTCCTGTCTGTACATCTGATCTAGCATGTTTAGACTTTTCAGAAAACAAGCAAACCAATCTACTCTGAATGTACCATCCAAATCACTTCTTCCAGTAGCACTAAGTACTTCAAAGGCACTTTCTACACGATCTCACATATTTATTATTTAGCATTCAAATGTTTTCAAATAAAAATATGCCAGTAAACAATGCTTCCCTTTGGTTTTCTTTTTTTTTTTAAACATTTTGTTTCCCTTATATTAGCACATGCAGGATAACCTGGACAAATTAACACTTTATAAAGTCTGTTCCTTACATTTTCATCAGACATGCTCTCTCTCTCTCTCTGTTGCTCTGTCTGTCATTTTGGCACATTGTACGATTTGTGTTCCATGCTTCAGTGCACTCGCTGGCAAGAAAAACATGTAGGTCTTCCAATGTATGTATGGGTGTGTAAGTGTGTGTATGTGGGGGGGGGGGGGGGGGGGTATCATAACAAGCAGTGTAATAAGTACCAGAATACGGGTTGGTGGAGTGCATTGGTCTGCCCAACTCTCAAAACCTGATCCTCTCTCATGAGAACATTTCATAACAGTCAGCAATACACGGGGCCTCTCATTCTGGTGAAGACAGAGGCCTAGGCCACATCATTGGCCATATCCACACCTCAGTTTTAATAAGGTTAAAATATTTTACATGATGTAAAACCTTCTTCATTGGATTCCAGTCTCTTTGTAGTATGTGTGGATGTGTGTAACAGTGAGTGTGTGAATGTGTGCATACGCGCTTCTCACTGTTGCAATGCATGCAGCCACTTTTACTTTGCCTCATTACTACCCATGTTTTTCATATGAAAGAGAGACGGAGAGAGAGAGAGAGAGAGAAAGAAAGTGGGAGAGCAGAAGTGAAGGAAGTATGGCGGCTAGGCCTCATTTCCTCAATGGGGTGAAGGAACTCATCTAAGCAATAACCCTCTTCTGTCTAAACCAAACCCCTCAGTGCCCAGGGGTTCTCTCTCTCTCTCTCTCTCTCTCTCACACACACACACACACACACACACACACACACACACACACACACAGTGGCCTACTTACATTGGAGAAAGCCAAATAACCTTAAGTAACAGAGAGAGACTATCCCATTCATCACTCTCCAGCTTCTCTCCACCCAATAAAGGATCAGCTCCATTACTCAACAACCCTCACAGATCAGGGTTTATGAGCCGTTATGAACTATTAAAGCCCTCGCCCATAAATAACACCCAAACTTGCACGTTTGTGTGTGTGCGCCTGTGTGTGTGTGGGTGCGTGCATGACACAGAGAGACAAAAATTGTTTAACGTTCAGCAAATGAAGACTTAAAGGACATGCACACACACGCACACACACTCAAAATGGCACGCGGATTGAGTGTCTGGTAGAGGAGGATCCCCTGTAGACTAACTAAAGACACCAGCTACCAGAGAGAGAGAAACAGAAAAACAGAGAGAGAGAGAGAGAGGGGGACAGGTGCTATTAACAGAACATACTGTCCCTGTTCAGCTGAGAGCAGACAGACAGGGATAGATCGGCAAACATCCTACAGAGGAATTCCAGAGGAGATGCGTGCACACACACACACACACACACACACAAACACAGATTTTGCTTAGGATGATCAACATGTTTCAATTGGTCATCTTTATTTTCTTTGATAAATATCAAAAATGTATAAAGTTTCCACTTAAATTATATTAAACAAGTCATATATTTAACTCCATATATGACTTGAATTGGAGTAATGGTGATGTCACCAGTCGGCAGATTGTTCGGGACTAAAGCGCGGATAGTGTGTCTGAGTAGAAGTAGACAGATGTCACACAGCAGCTGCTGAGGACACTGGGCCTATGGCCTACACACACACAGCAGTGTGTTACCTGATGGTGGCAGGTTGGTCTGCTGCCAAAATGCGACGTCTGCCAAAACAATGCCCCTGCCAAAACAGATCCTGATATCACAAAGAAGGCAACAGCCTGTGGAGTTCACACACGCAATCGGCTCTGCTGCAGCATATGGACTTCCTACAGTAAATTTCACTTCGCTTCTTTATTCACCATCACTGGAGATGAGTGGCTGTGAGCATTTGGCCTAGACTAAAAGAGAAATGGGGAGAGAGAATGTGTGTGTGTGTGTGTGTACACCTCAGGATGGTCCTCTGGCACCTCGCAGTAAGGGTCCTATATTTACTGGCCCAGTTCTAACTTGACCCCCTTGCTCATACTTCCATATTGTAATACAGGGACAGCTCTTCCACTGTCCAGCCTTGTCATACTGTACACTATGGAAAGAGAGGACAGTAAAAGGATGGATGATTGGGTGTGTATCTCAGTAGCCAAAAGTGCCATATTGCAAAGCCAGAGGCTCAAAATTCAAGGAGTTGCCAGGGGCACTGCTCTCTCTCTCTCTCTCTTTCTCTCTCTCTCTCTCTCTCTCTCTCTCTCTCCCTCTCTCTCTCTCTCTCTCTCATACACACATACACAGTGTGAGAGCAGCGTAAGATGAGGGCATTCATCCATACAGTACTTGAACTAATGCATTTCAGCGGTAAGGTCTGAGAGAAAAAAAAGAGCCCAAGCTTCAGACACACACACACACACACACACACACACACACACACACACACACACACACACAGAGATAGAGAAAAAGAGAGAGAGCAGCTGTGGAAGCAGCAGGGCTTTGGAAAAGACTGGTGAGGCAACACAGATAGTCAGGACAGTGACAGATACGACCCTTTAGAACAGCTAAATGTAGAACTTTGCCAAACAAAGCATTCAAACACACACACACACACACACATACACATAAACACCCACACACACCTCTATGGAAGAGATGAAGAGATTTACCAGTCCCATACACTACATTCGAGTATACGCATCTCAACCGTACTGTAGCATATGGTTGAGGTTGGGGGGGGGGGGGTAATTTACCGTTGATGACATGATCATGCTTATTTGTACATTACGAATTAGCTACACGTCCAGATATGTCTGGTTTTTTTTTTTTAAAGATGCTTTGTCCTAATTCTCTTCCTCTCTAAGAGAGTAGGTCAGAGTGCAGCCAGGCGGGGTGGTGGTGGAATGAGACAGGTTAACGAGACTAATGATTAAGGAGACAGATTCACTCTAAATCATCTTCTGGATACACACTAGCAGCCCAGAGAAAAAGTCACGTGCATGTTTGACACCCACATCACTGTCGCATACACACAGCATTCACTCACATGACCCTGAACATACACTGTAACTGATAGAAATGAGTCTTTCTTACGGTCAGCAACAGCTGGGGTGCCGACACCCACCCCCTCTAAATCAGCTGTTGGGGCAGTTTTAATGCGGATATAATTATTTCTTTATCATCCTTGCTTATAGTGTGCAGGGATTCAGTAATGTCATTTATGAATGCCAGCAGACTTTTAATATTCACTGATTGGTCCTATTTCGTTGGTATCATGAACTGATCACAACGTTCTTCCTGTCCAGGTCACATGACCCGTAAGCTGAGGTGAGTGTCGCTACTATGGCAAAGACTCTCTTTATAGCCTCTCCTCTCCCTGAAGATGATTCGGAAAGACAGGCTCGTTCTCAGGGTGAAAATGTCAGTGGTTAATCCCGTCTAATAAACTCATATTCACTTTTAATCTCGTTCTCATATCAGTGCTGTAATCCAGGCAATCCATGGGGAATGGGGCTGCGAGAGGCTCTGAGTGAGGTAGTTTATGAACCGTCTCGCGCTCCGTCATTAACGAGAAGGAGGATTTAACGGCCTGCACCACTGGCGGCTCAATCTGAAAAAAGCATAAAAGCGGTGTCAATGAAAATGGCAGCAAATTGATATGATCATAACGCGTCACGTTATGGAGCGAGTCGCCATCGATCACAATGATAAAACGCCTGTTAATGTGTCTGACAGAATACAAGTGCGTTAACGCGCAGCTCACAATGATTTCTATGTCACACAACCCACCCCACCCAAACACATACACAGCTACGGGTCCACAGATGTCTTTATCTGTCCATGGCACTTTATCACGGTGCTTTCTCTATGATATCCTTCTCTCTATTTAACGAGTAGTGCAGAGGCCGCAGAGAGATCACTCCTCACCGTGAGGGCAAGATGGATGAATAGTCAGTTCGACACAAAGGTTGATTATAGATAGATAGACAGATAGACAGATAGATAAACAGATAGATAGACAGATAGATAGATAGACAGATAGATAGATAGATAGACAGACAAATAGATAGAGAGACAGACAGACAGATAGATAGATTGACAGATAGATAGATAGATAGATAGATAGATAGATAGATAGATAGATAGATAGATAGATAGATAGATAGATAGATAGACAGATAGATAGACAGATAGATAGACAGATAGATAGATTGATAGATTTGAGTTCCTTCCCCCGCAACGGTACAATTGACCATGGTATGGTTTGGCCTGTTTGGATACACATGTGTGCCTGCCCACTCCACCTCAGATAACAGGCCTGTTTTAATGGAGATTTAATTAAGTGCAGAACAGTGGAAAGAACTGAGCGGTTTGCACAGCGGAAGAAAAAGCGCAGGCAATGCCACAAAATACACTTTAAATCCCCTGCAGAGCAAATCAGCAAATCAATATCAATTAAGGTGGACGAACTGACAAAAACGTACATCGCGCTTTGTTTTAACTAATGAAGTCTGCCGAGAATCGGATCTCACCAATCTCCCATGGTAACGAGCAAACAATCAGAGAAACAAACACACAAATACACATCTGAAACTAACAGATTTACAGTGGGAAAAGGCAGAAAAATAAAACAAAATCTGCACATACACACACACGCACACACACACACACACAGAGGTGATTTAAGTACAATGTTTAAGAAGTTACGAAATAAAACTGTGAGGCTGCTCAGAAGTTGTAATGGATCCCCCCTCCTCTCTTCCTCTCTCTCTCTCTCTCTCTCTCTCTCACACATGCATACACACACACACACACACACACACACACACGCACACACACAGAGCCCGAGTCTTTAAACCTCCAACAGAACTGTTGAGTAATCTTAACTGCTCATCTGCATACCATGCAGTCAGAATAACAAATGAGAAGAGGAGGGTGACTTGAAAAAAGAAGTGTTTAGATGAGAGGAGTGAGTGTTGAGAAAACCCAGTTGAATCTGTTATGATCTTCTTCAGCAACCAATGACTCAGTGCATCCAGAATGAAAGAAGATTTCAGATTACCACCATCCAAAGCCTCCCCTCCCCCCCATAAGGTAAGACATACAGATGAGATGTAATACTTCCCTTACTTCCAACCCAAAACACACACACACACGCACACACACACAGTCTAAAATTCTACCATTTGTTAGGGATCAAATACATGTGTGTGAGGCACACGCCTAATTTGTTTCTTTGGTAAACATTTTGTCTTAAGGGAGAATTGTATGTGTAACGAGAGGGTGTGAGGGAGGGGGATCTTTCTCTATAAGCAGTAAAATGAATCTGCATGGTCCGGGGTTGAATCTGACACTGAGAAAGCGAACGTGTTTTTGGGATAGAGACTAATGGCAGACTGGGGACAGGAGCAGAAAATGGCAGTGCAGAGCAAGACACAGCCTTTAAAGCTCTAACACTGCACCGCTGTTAGTGAGATGAGCTACAGTAAGCTGATTTCTATGTCTTTATGACACCCTGTGTGTGTGTGTGTGTGTGTGTGTGTGTGTGTGTGTGTGTACACCCCCCTCCCTCTCAAATTCACTCTGAAAATCAAACCCATAATTTCTGAGCTCTGCGATACCAACTTTATATAGCGGCAGATAAAAGCTCACTTCTCTAGTACTGCCTCTGAACTGACTTTATATAATGTTGAGTGTGTGTGTGTGTGTGTGTATCTGTGTGTGTGTGTGTCTGTGTGCATGTGTGTGCGTACATGTGTGCAATAACAGTGGTATTTCAACGAAGTACCCACACAACTGCAAATGACAGTTCATTTTAATTTAATGATTAATACCTAAGAGTATACAAACTTTCTCTGAGCATTTTATTCACTTAAACACAATGATCTTGGGAGATCTATGAAGCGCTTTATAATAAAACAAACCTGAATGGAGCAAACGGAATATCTAGTGTCATTTGGTACTGGTGACTATCAGTGATAAAATGGAAATGGGGCTAGTAGCATTAAGCTATAATTGCACAAACCAAAACAGGAAAGAGTATTCCGCTTTTAAAACAATGTGTTTGCTTTTAGTATTGAACAATAAAAATTAGGGAATACAATATAGAGATACTGAATTAAAATGCCATTGAGTGTGTGGGTTTACCTACACATTTTAAAGAAATAAAAAACAGTTAAAAAGCAAGACATTTCAGTATTACGCACTGCGTTTAGCTTCTTCATCAAGTTTTAATCATGGAATGATTCTGCAAACATCCTGTTAAACAGCCCTAAAGTGTCTCAGCATTGTTGAAAGGATATTGTTTCAGGAGACGTACAGAATCTCTCTCAAGAGAGTCTGGCTCATCCTACAAAGTAACCATCACACATCTATGCATCCAAGAGAGACAACAGGCGACACCGCGCAGCAGATAACATTCATCAGAATGCCTAGTTCTCAGAGGGACATGGATATGAATGTGTGTGTATGTGTGTGCGTGCACATGTGTGTTACGTTCTGGTTTCTAAAGTGCTGCTGTAGTAATAACTCCCAGTGGGAGCAGATCTCAGTCAGTCTGGTCATTGTAATGACAGCATTGGGAGAGAGAGGTGACGGCTGTCGTTTCCTTCTCTGGACAGTAATTGGCCAGCCGTATCAGGCCCCTCTCTTACACATACGCACATAGTTGCCAAAGTCAATCAGCATCTCCACACAGTGCCATTACCATGGTCTGGTCTAAACCTGTGGCCTGAGTGTGTGTGCGTGCGCGAGTGTGTGTGGTGTGTAAATGTGCACATGGAAGTGCGCTTTGTGCGTAATTCATGCTGACATGCGACACACAACCGTAAACAACCCTTCCACCACACCAGCACCTGACTGACAAGCACAGATTACAAATGACAGGCGGATGACAGATTTTGGGGGGGGAAGAGGCATAATAAGCCATAATATTTAACATACCGACAGAGACAAAATGAGTACTGCAGGAGGAGAGACAGCGAGTGAGCAACACTGCAAGAGAGACAGAAAAAAAGAAAGAAAGAAAGAAAGAAAGAAAGAAAGAAAGAAAGAAAGAAAGAAAGAAAGAAAAAATGTGAGGATGAAGAGACAGTGCAAGCGAGAGGGGGAGACAGGAAGAGCGTGAGCAGGAAGAAAGAGAAAGTGCACACGCGTGTGAAGGAGAGGAGAAAAAAAAAATTCAATATATTTCTAATCTGGCGGATGTAATCAGATTACACATCTGCCATAGGCTGCAGATTTCATAAGGAATATCGTGTTTCAGGCAAATGGAATTGAGCTGGGACGATCTGCATGGCCCTGACAGATTCTAATGAAGGGGCTGCAGCCACGCCGGAGAAACACAATGCCGTGTAATCATTTTAGCATCACCACGCTGGAATTCCTCCACCCGGGCCATGTGGGCACAGGCCCCAGGCAAAAATTCAATTAGATTTTTTTTTTTTTTTTAAGTGTAGATCTTGCACACCTAGGGAAACGAGAAAGGGATGGGAGGACCAGCAAGCATCTCACAGTCTCCTCCCCCCCCCCCCCCCCCCCCCCCCCCCCCCTTCTCATTCTCTGTGCAACTGCTGCCACTTTTTAATACTGTTCAGAGAAAACTGGGGACAGTGTTCTACAGTCAAAGTGTTTAAACGACTTCATCAGAGGAGAAAAACATAATTTAACAGGAAAGTTTCTTATGATGTATTGTCTGTGGGTGTGTGCTTCACTAAACCAGATCATGTCTTTACAAAGTATCACTCAAATTATGACAAATTATTTCTAATGAGCGGTTTCACAAAAACCACAATTATTTATAAGTGCGTGCGCATGTCTGCACGCGCACACATGCAAACACACACACACATGTTCACACACATACGCATGTTCACACACAAACACAACTTTAAAGCAATAATTCTACTGTCTGCTCTTTTCACAGCCAACACAAGTGAGATACCATTTTGTGCAGAACAATGTACAGCCTTTTCTTTCACAGTGAAAATTTTGAGAGGGAGCAGAAAAATTAATGGTATATTGTACAAAAATAGGGGGTAAAATGACAAAGGAATCATTCAATGGAACAACACACTGATGAACAGTAGAACAGACTCTGTTCAACCATTTCTAAAGGCACTTCAAATCCTCAGTTTAAATCCAACAGATTATTACATTTACTCGCTTTTTAATGGACAGTTCTGGCCTTTTCACTTTTATAGAGCAATTCTCAATTTTTTCATAGTATATTGGAGGATCATTCATTTTTCTCCCCCATTAAGTCCTGTTTTGATTCAAGTATAAGCCTGGTTGTCAATTATCACTGTTGGTCTTTACATTTAGGCTGTACAACTGACCCAAACATCATGCTAAAACATTGTAATACTTAATGTTTTGCAAATTGTTGTACTTTTTCTTGAATTTTTTGAAATTCTTGATATGTCTAGTCATGTCATACCATTTCACTGACAGGCAACAAACTGTTAATGTACACAGCTAACATGTCATAAAGAGAATATTTTATGCTTATGACTTGCTAAATCAGTGTTTGTGGTTGTAATTACTGTTTTATTATCTGTTTATAAACACGCAGTAGCTGGCCTCACTAGCTCCACTCCGCCGATTCACTTCAGAGTCACTCTAGATTAAAGTCAGCTCCAGCTCTGGGGACATGGGCCGGAAGCGGCAAATGGGCTCCAGCAATGGACCAGTTTGTTTCCTTGGAAACAGGAATGTAGAGTGCTGGGGGATAAAGGGCTTGATTATTCTCCCAGCGATCCATTCCCAGTAAAGTAGAACAAGTGTGTGTGTGTGTGTGTGTGTGCATGTGTGTGTGGAGGAGAGAGCGAGTGGTGGGGGGAGTTCCTCTCTGCCAATTCACAGTATGGTGTTAGACAAGTTAGGAAAGGGGATGGTGCCTGTGGTGTGTGTGTGCGCGTGCGTGTGTGTGCGTGTGGTGATGCTGCCTGTGTGTCAGTTTGAAGTGCTCCTCTTTTTCTCTTCACAGTTTGTTAATGTCACAGCCTCATTCCGCCCAATAAGGATAAGAGAGGATTTACATAATTACCACACACACAGTGTGCAGACACTAACCTTGACACTGCCTGCTACCTAAAACACATCAAACATCTCAAATAAAAGACAAAATGCTCACCATTATGCTTTGCTGAGAGCAAAACTGAGAGAATATGCAAGTTGTGTATGGGTCCCTGAATTCTGTCCTTTTTTCTCGTTTGTTCCAGCCCACATAGTTCTCCCATTTATGCCAACGACACTAAAACAGCCTTCAGAGTCTCTTAGAGGCTAGTCAAGTTTGATCTTGACTCTTCTCAGAGTTATGTGCATGCTTAAGAACCAGAGAAGGTCCCCGCTATTCTACCTATCTGCATATGACAGAGAAAGAGAGACAGAAAGGTATGTAATTGTCTCTCTCTCTCTCTCTGTTTCAATCTTTTTCTTTCTCTCTGTCTCACTCTTTTTCTTTTTTCCTCACTCAGACACACACACACACACACACACGCTTCTGTTTTGTTTTCTCCATGGAAACTGTGTGAGGGAATCAGGAAGCATAACAGCTCTCCCTTGTTGTCCTATCTAGAACATGGTTGAGAAAAGCAGGAATTTTGCACTCACACGCACGCACGCACGCGCACACGCGCACACACACACACACACACACACACACACCATGTTAGCAGCTGACACATTTAACCTCCCTCAGTTGGAAAGTGAATGCCGATATCATTCAGGCTTTCTCTCTCTCTTTCTCAAAGCGAGGGATAATTTTTGTCAGGCACTGGAGGAAATTTACAACGGTGCTAAACTCCAGCTGCGTCAATGTTGTCTGCTTTTCTCCCTGATAGGGTTTAAAACTCCTCCACTCTTGACAACAGATAAATTACACTGGCCTTGTTTAAGCTTGGTTTTACACACGCATACGCACGCACATGCACGCGCGCACACTCACACGCACGCACGCACACGCACGTCTTTTAGCATGTTGCCCTCCAATGTATTACATGTGAGCCGCTGTCAAAGCATGGAGAACTATGGAGACAAAGATTTAAAGCGAAGTGGGTTTTTTTGGGAGGTGTTTGAGGCAGAGAATGTTTTCGGGGCACATAGCCGAGCTTCTTTAGTGACATTCTTACAGTAGACACACTGCACATGTGCTTTCCCATAGCCTCTCCCTCCACAGCTGTGGGCCCTCTTTTTTTCTTTTTTTTTTTTGGTGTGTGTGTGTGTGTGTGTGTGTGTGTGTGTGTGTGTGTGTATGGGGGGGGTGTTAGAGGGGACATCCGTCCAAAAATGCTCCCAGCGACGCCTACATGTCAGCCAGAGTGTACTGTGCTGAGAATTATGGGCAGTGTGCGTGTGTTCAGTGGCCATCCCTGCCAGCCCCCTCCACGCTGAAGGGTCCTAATCCTCGTACAGGGACTTGAAACCCATCCAAAGTCATTTACATATATCTGCATATTTCCCATTTCACTCCAACTTTTGCCTTTTAATGGAGAGGTGGAAATGGTTATTAGCTCGCTTCTCCTCCATTCTCTCTCTCTCTCTCTCGCTCACTCTAACGCTCTCTCTCTCTCTCTCTCTGTCTCTACACCTTGCATCAAAATCATATCCAATTTTTTTTTTGTTCTGGATTGTGGGATAAAAAAGGAGCTGGATTCAATAGGAAAAGGCTGTAAATGGGTGGTGATCACATCAGACTGTTGTGAGAAGATTCACCTAAAATTAAAACATGCAACACCAAACAGCACTCTGACACACACACACAAAGGCAACCTGTAATATGTGTAATGTGTGTACACTATGAATGACTGAAAGA
This sequence comes from Chanos chanos, assembly GCF_902362185.1. Classification (NCBI taxonomy): domain Eukaryota; kingdom Metazoa; phylum Chordata; class Actinopteri; order Gonorynchiformes; family Chanidae; genus Chanos; species Chanos chanos. The sequence goes on from NC_044495.1 coordinate 29,636,544, forward strand.
ACAAATGTATAGATAAACGAACGAATGAGTGAATGAGTGAATGAATGAATGAATGAATGAATGAATGAATCAGAAAAAGTAATATCAGTGAAGAGGAGAATGACGTAAGTAAATGGATTAAATTGACTAAGCCATGAATGTCTGCTTACAAATGAAGAATGGAGAGAAAGATACAAAACCTGAACAAGGATAGGAGAGGAGATTCAAGTGAAGAAAATATATGAGTGGACATGAAAGAAAATGAAAGAACACAATACGAAATCCCGCGGAAGGACAGGGCTAGGCCTTTTTAACCTCAAACACATTTTAAACCATTCTGTGTCACACCCCATGTGGACTGCAGGACCACATGCTGCAAGTTGACGATGACATCAAACCTCAACATGAGTGTGTGTGCGTGCGTGTCTGAGTGTGTGTGTGTGCGCGCGCGCTCATGCCACTGATACCATTCCCTGTGTACTCAACTCTTGTTCCATACTCTCATATGACAATATTAACATATCACCCCAGAGCTCACCAAACTGTGTTACAAATGGGCAGAACTCTCTTTCACACGACTGCAAAGTTACAGTAACATTTACTCAATGTAACACGATGTTACCACGGACGCATGGTATGAAAACGGACATAATTTTGACTTCTTTCATTTGATCTATAATTCTGTCTTCCAATATTTAAACAGTAACGGAGGCCCTGCTTTGTCAAATTACTATAATGTCCTGATATCTAGATCCTGTTAATCAATCTCGTTATACAATTCTTCATCAGCATGCAGACTGTCTGTGAGAGTCAAATGTATGAACTGTGCTAGATAAGCCTTGGAAATTCATCTCTGATAGTAAGGCGTGTGTGCTCTAATTTGCTAATGATTGCTGCGGCTGTGTTAGTGCTTGCAGTGGCACCTTGAGCAGAAAGGCTTGAATGACAGGGTCGTAATGTCACACGTCAGAAATGTACGAGGCCGTTTGGATCGTGTTCCAGTCAGAAGAAAAGATTTAACAGCTACTGAGCTACTGCTTTATCATCTATGTGATTTTGTTAGCACTCTCTGACACCCTCTTCACTGCGCTGTCACAAGGTACTTTAAATAGCATCAAAATATCATAGGCAAAAATTCCTATTTAACACGTTTTTGCTGGTGTCTTTGCTAAAAGAACAAGCTAGCCTGTCACGCCTTTAAGCATTCGCTATGGATGGTGTCGCCAGTGACTGTCGAATACTTGACGCTTTTTGATAGATGGCAGAAAAATGGTGAAATTTACCCCTTGATGCACTTTAGAGCAACCTTTCCACAGGCGGATTCCTCTTTAATTGTGTTGGTGTTAGGGAAAGCATCATTAAGTAAACGCTTTGCAAATGCATGTCTTAATGCGAATTTGTAATACCCGGCCAATTGCACACCAAAACAAATTAACGAGGCGTCATTTTTAGCATGAACAAAGGAATGCATTAGGTGCAAGAATGCTTTTAGTAAGAAAACGGGTAGAAAACAGTGCATACACAAAAAAGTATGCAAGCATGTCAAGTTAAAAAAAAAAAAAGTCATACAGATGTTTCTCTCTTGCTCTCTTTCCCCGTTTGAAAGAAGGGAGAGAGAGATGAAAGGAGGAGGACAGCGCTATAGGGGCTCAGCAGGGACAGGACAAAAGCACGCGCGCACACACCCACACACACACACACAAACACACACACACACAAACACACACACACACACACACACAGGGGATATCAGATATGAGAGGGGGTTTAAAGAAATAAAAAATGACCCACAGCTAGTTGTTAAAAGATGTTTTCAAGGGGCAGCATTTCAGTGTGTTGCACCTCACACTCAGAGTAATCTGTTAATTATGAATGGAGCACCTGTTTGGTACTAGCGGCAGGAAAGTCTTTCTCTCTCCCTCCACCTATCTTCACTGTGTACTACAGCACACAGACACAACTGCAAAAAAGAATGCAGCTCCACACACACACACACACACGGTCTCAGAGAAAGCAAGAAAATTGTGTTTGAGTGTATCAGTGCCCACATTCTCATGCACAACTGTGTCTTTTGGTCTCTCCCAGTGCTGGCTTTAGAAGTTCTCTCAAACTATAGTATTAGGAACACAAACACACACACACACACACACACACACACACGCACACGCATGCACAGTATAGCTCTTTAGTTGTTGCTAGCTGGATAGAGCACTGTCCCTGAATGTAACATTTGTGTAGGTCAGTCACGATGATGATTACATAAGCTCATCTTCCAGCAAAGAGCTGTTGCCTCTCTCCTCACACTCATTCGATCTCTCTCTCTCTCTCTCCCCTTCTCTCTTCCATTCTTTAGGGTAATATCTCAGAGTAGAGAGCATTCCATTACCATAAGCTATTACAGAGTGGGGAGGGAGGGAATCGTAACATGATCAGCACGAGAGAGTGTGTGTATATGTGTAGTCATGGTAATGTGCAAGTTGGGACAAGCTGCTCTTTGAAAAGTGTGATGATGATGTCATGCAAGGTCAGGTTATCCATCTGTTTTTCCTCTCTCTCTCTCGCTCTCACATCCCCCTCCTCCTGTTCTCTAGACATCTAGAGAACATTTGGACTCTGTAGAGCCAAAGCGATAACGCCACAGATTAGACAGGAGGCGAATGTTTTTCTCGGTAAGACGGTGGAGAGAATGTGGATGTTAGACACAATTGAGTAGTATATACTAAATGCACGTATTAAACTGAAACATCGGTAAGAATTAAGATACAGGCCTCGCTTCGACTGCATGCACTTACGTGCACACAAACACACATATGATGCGTCTCTAAGCTCAGAGAGCAGTACTGGCCTCTGACCCACTGACTCCAGAAACCCCTCATTTACACATATACCACACGCATATTTTTCAAAGCAACTGCAATCTTCAGGGACACTGAGAACAAGTGAGAGAGAGAGATAGAGAGAGAGGGAGAGAGAGAGAATGGAGGAGAGGAAGAGAGAGAAAGGAGCGTGCTGTTTAGGCCACAGGGGAGCAGGCGTCAGAGCTATTCCAATTACAAAGGAGAATGAGAGTGCAGGAGCATACAGAAATTGTGTGTGTGTGTGTGTGTATGTGTTAAGAGGGGCAATGAGATGAGCCTCTCTCTCTCTCGGTCTGTAATTGCGCTGGGCCCTGTGGGGTGGCAGAGCAGTGGTTTGTGGGGGTCTCCGGTCGCGTTCCTGGCCTTGCCGCTGTAATTAGGAGGTGGAAGGCTACAGTAATGGGACGGCTCTTGGGTGGCCCCGCTCCCCTGCTCCCCTGCTCCCCGCCCAGCCACGAGCTCTTACTCTGGGTGTGAAGGTCAGTCTAGAACCCTAGTGGAAAGATCTGGAGACTGGGAAGATACAGGTCATCTTACAGAGGTACCTACCTTGCACGATGACTCTAGGGAGCGTGTGAGTGAGAGAGTAAGACAGAGAGAGAGAGAGAGAGAGCGAGAGAGAGAGAGATCTCCCAGATATATTGGCAGTTTTGGCATTCTTTGTCAAAGGCTCCTTTATTGTCCATAAATTTTTATCGGACCATCTCATCTCCAGCAAAGCCATTTAAAAACAGCCACATTAACGCCTGGCTATTAAGATAACGGCCAGATCACTCTTGTGATATCAGACGGCGCTAATTTTGCGTATAAAATGGTGACATGAGCACGAGGGCTTTAATTTGTTTCTGCTCATAATTTTTTATGGGCGTATTTGGGAACACATTAAAGGGAGATGTGCTCTCGCGTAAACGAGCTGGGCTGTGTATAACAGTGCTTTAATAGGCATGTGTGTGTGTGTGTGTGTGTGTGCGTGCGCGCGTGTGCATGTGTGTGCGTGTAGGAGAGAGAGAGAAAGAGAGAGAGAGGGAGGGAGAGAAAGAGAGAGAGAGATGGGATGTGCCAGAATAACTCTATGAGGAAAATGTTTGCAATGTTAGAACAACGTTTCTACAATACTGGCAAAACATAATGCTATCGCTATGTGTATGCTTTGATGATTCTTGGATTTTCGCAATAGACAGGAGAGATCGAGTGGAGACTGCAGAGAAATTGAGATAACAAGCAGGCAGGAGGAGAGAAATGGGAGGGGGGGCTGTCAGGAAAAGGAGAAGGAGAAGGAGAAGGCCATGAAAAAAAAAAAAATAATAATAAGCAATAAAATTTCATGGAAAAAGAGGAGAAATTGTTGCGAAGTTTGTTGATGGGCCATTGATGTACTCCTGATGCACATCTGTAGTTACAATCACATTAGTGTGACAGAAGCTAGTGCGTATCCATGCCAAGGCTCAGGGGAATTGTGTCAAAGGAAGAGAGTGAGGAAACGCTCAGACAATGCTTTGTCTTTTAGAATGTGGAAAAAGGACATTTCCACAAGGGTTAGAAGAGCTTGAGAGAGAGGAATTAAAAGTGTGAGAATATGGACTAACATGTTGGGGCTTGGATCATGGTTGAGTGTGTATGTGTGGCAGTACACATATATGAGACAGAGAGTGAGAGAGAGAGAGAGAGAGAGAGAGAGAGAGAGAGCGAGCGAGCTGTGATTTGCTCATTAGCACTTGAAGATGACAGGAAACAGACACACTCTGCTTCCTGAAAATGGAAAAATGGAAAAATGGAAAAAAGTGAGAGTGAGCATGTGCATGTGAGGATGGTTCCCTGAGACCCAAACAAAAAACATACAACCACACACACACACACACACACACACACAAACGTCCACTGGAAGGCAGAAGTAAGACTCAAAACATGAGTATGCACTCTGGCCTGCTCACTGTCTCTCTAAAACATGCACACAGCTTGCCTGGCCTGACTCCAGTGACTGGAAGAGCTCTGTCCCAAAAATTTAGGCTGACACAGCTTCACACCTTAACGACCACTTTATGTTTACATGAAAGTTCCCTTTCATGTTCCCGTTCCAAAATTCTGGAGGAGGTTTACAGGGTTAAGGTGCATGACGTGTGTGTGTGTGTGTGTGTGTGTGTGCGCGTGTATGCGTGGGAGTGACAGACAGACAGAGGGAGGGAGGGAGAGAGAGAGATGAGGATTTGTGAAATGCAGATGTTGCTTGGCTAGGCTCATTCAGAGTGTGCAGTGTGCGTGTGTGTGTGTGTGTAGGGGGGGGGGCTACAGATGCACATAAGATGGCAGTAGATACAAAGCGTGTATATGTGTGTGTGTGTGTGTGTGTGTGTGTGCGTGTGTGCGTGCGTATGTGTGTGAGCGTGCACTTGTGTGTGTGTGTGTGTGTGTGTGTGCGTGTGTGTGCGTGTGTGTGAGTGAGCCATGAACCATGGATGTCCTCTGTTCCTCTCATTTTGAGTCTAAGACATGTCTGCCTTTCCCTCCTTCCCACATTCCCCTACCTCACTCTCCCTTCTCCCTTACCCATTCTTTTCCCTCCATCACTCAGATAGTTGGCTTTACACACTGGCCAACATGCTGCTCTTAATCTCTGGGGATACTAGTTACAGGGATATGCCAGGAGCTGTCGTGTGTGTGTGTGTGTGTGTGTGTGTGTGTGTGTGTGTGTGTGTGTGTTTAGTGCTCAGTTACAATGGGATCTCCTTAGTGAGACCATGACTAGGTGTGGAAATACCATTTTGTTCAGTGTATTTCCCAATGTTCAGCCATAGTTCCCATCGAACACACACGCACACACACACAGACAATAGACAATCTCTCTCTCTCTCTCTCTCATGTATTGACTGTGGGTCTCAGGGTTAAAGAAAGAGTAGATAAAAATATTTTCTTCAACTTATCAGGGCTCTACACACATATAGATATTCATTACACACACACACACACACATATATACACACTGAGTCTCTTGCAAAGTCCAATGTTGTTTTAATATTGTCTATATTTTGTACATCACATAACAGAGGTTAAAGATAGGGATATGATGTAGAGACACTCAGAAAAACAGAAAACAGTGCAGGAACAGACAGACAAAGAGGCAGAGAAAGGGACAGAGAAAGAGGGAGGTCTAATGTTGTTCTGTCGTCAGTGATCCTGAAACAAAAGGGAAGAAAAAAGAGGAACAGAAAAGCAGAAAGAGAAGAGGGAAGAAAACAAACAGAAAAACAAAATGGCCATATGATGTTGAGCTCATTTGACTGTGTGTTTACACAGCAAGCCAGAGTGAAAAAAAAAAATTGCCAACAGTTTTTTTCCTGCTACCAAATTCAAAATAAAATCTAAAACAAAAGTATTCAAACAAAAACTAATAGAAACAACAATTTCACAATACCCATTCACTCATAAGGAGCTGGGGTGCTCTAAGCCCCCATAGACAGACAGACAGATAGACAGACACACACACACACACACACACGCACACACTTCTGCTCACACACAATTTGAAACACAATTTTCGGCCGAGACGTGGGATGAGTCTCCAGTTGTTTGAGTTAAAGGGGACGGGATTCTACTCCACATTCAAAGTTTCAGGAGTTCCCATAAATTTTAAATGAGGTTTAGATCTGCTGCATTCCTATTCCAAATGACTAACTTACTTATCCTTCATAATGTTAATTAGTAATTTAACATTTTCTGTGGTACAGAGTACTCACAAAGTTTATGTGAGTGTTTATTGTTTATTTCACTGAATGAATGAACATTCCACATTTTATTTAACCTGCATGTAAACATAGCCACTGAGCTGTTAAACAGCATAGATAGCTGTTCTCCAACTAGCAACCAGTCCCCTAATTAGAATGAGATAGGTCCCAAAAAAATGAATAAATAAAACAAATAGTAAATAATAAACAAATAAACCCCCGCAAAAAAAACCAAACATCAAAAACCTAACGTCGTGACATAGTAGTCAAGCTTGACACTTACATTTTAAAGCTATTCTGTTCCTTTCAGCCATGTCAGAAAATATCTCAGGGGGGTGAGGGGTGGATTCCTGCGGATTTAATTTGATTAAGACCATATTTGTGACAGCAATTACTCAAGAAGAGAATGAGATCATCTGTTATTGCTCACGTCCAGCCAATGACTGGAGCCTCCGAAGCCACACCCCTCAGCCCGAACCCAGAGAAGCCCAATAAAAGATCTCAGTTACAGCGTCCAAACCGTTGGCTTGTTTTTGTTTTTCTTCCTCTGTCAGTTTCACTCTCTTTGTCTCAAAGGGTGGATTATGGAGGAAAAGTGGTTAACACATAATAAGATGAGAGAGAGAGAGAGAGAGAGAGAGAGAGAGAGAGAGAGAGAGAGAGAGGGGTGAACACAAGCCCTCAGTCTTAAAGACTGCTTTAAGGCCTTGGCCGTACAAGTCATTCAGTGAAATACTCTATGTAATTCTTTTTTTTCCCCCTCAAGACAACTGTCCTCACGGCCTGTTGCACATACGCACATTAGTTTTCTTTTTTTCTTTGGAGCAGAGACATGACCACACACTAAACATATGAGACCTCAGTGTTTCACTGAACAGAGAGATGAAACTGGGAGAGACAGAGAGCAGAACAGAGAGACTGAGGACTAAGAGACAGAAAGAGAGAGAGAGAGAGAGAGAGAGAGTGATGGGGAGGAAGGCTATATCTAGCATTCCAATGCAACAGCTCTCTCACATGTAGCAGCTCAACATCAGTCATACACTGTGTAGGAAGAACCAGCAGATATGTAGGCCTCTCTGGATTCCAGTCTTATCATAGAGCACTGCCTACACACAGTGACACAGACGTGTGAGAGAGAGAGAGAAAGAGAGAGAGATGACAAATGACAACAGGCTATGCTGTCTCCCTCCTTCCTTGTTCTTCTCTCCTCAGACATCCAGACTGGTTTAATCAGGCCCATTCAGTGCATCTGAAAAGAACCAGTGTCTAATGCCCCTCATACTCCTACTGCTAGAACAATACAGCTCACAACAGCTTGAGTGTGCTTGCGTGTTCACACACACACACACACACACACACACAGGCAAACACACACAGGCACATAGACAGACTGACAAAATACGACAGACTGTCCACGACATACTCTGTCTGGGCGTACAGACACACACACACACATTCTCACACGCACGCACGCACGCACACACATGCCTGCACGCACACAGACACATGCCTTAATTCATACAAAATGCCTCAGACATGTGCACATAAGCTATATATGCATATTTGAATGATCCTTTCTTTTGTGTGCTGACCTATTGAAAAGTGCTGTTCATTACGGTCACAAACAGTTTGTTTTCCTCGCTGTGAGACCCTCATCAGGACCACCTGATTTGGGTATTTTCATTTTGGAGCAAGAAGTGTCCAGCTCTATAGCTGTACGTGTGTGTGTCCATGTGAAAGTGAGAGAGAGAGAGATATTTGTCTGTGTGTGTGTGTGTGTGTGTGTGTGTGTGTTGTGGACTAAACTCTGTGGAATGAGCTACATTATAATGGATAAACACCACCGGGTCTTGCAAAGCCTTGTTTATCAAGACCTCTCTGCAAACTATCCCCCTCTTTTCTTTCTGCTCTTTCATTTGTCTCCATCAAAGACATGCTGATGGACAGGCTGATAATTACAATGGTTTTCACTTGTGGATGGGGGTCAGTCCTCTGAGAACAGCACACAAAGCGAATATCGGATTATTGTGCTATAAGTCACAACATCAAGATAATGCCAGAAAACAGACACACGCACTCACACACACACAAACCAATTCAAGATTGGCTTTCTCTCACACACACATATCTCTAAATTTCTCTCCCTCTCTTCCAAATGAGATATAATCCAGCGTCACAAAAAGCCCGTGATAGAACAAAAAACATATGTGAAATTTTCTGTCTGCGTTTAGCAACCAACCAAGACAGGCAGCTAAATCTATATCCCTGTTTCGAGACACTCATGTGTATATGACCCATCTACACTTATACACATTTATATACAAACACTATCTGTAATAACACAATTATGTGCAGCATCCTCTGCCATCCACATCTGCATGTGAAGAAGTATTACATGTAAATTACACACGGCTCAATATTCAGAATTATGTGCCCTGTCTAGGCTGAATAGCATTTTGCTTCCTCTCTAAGAATATGCATTAGAAATGAGCTTTAAACTAATTATTTCACCTGTGTGGAGATGTCTGCCTGTTATGCCAGCTGTGGGGTAAGGTAGAGCAGCGGGCATGCGACATGCCGTCTGTGGTGCAGGGAGTTGAAGCAGCACAGCGAGGTGGAGAGATCCAAAAGTGCTCCGATTGCATGTCACTGCCCATCACGAGCGGCACAGTCTTAAAGCAGAGAGACTAATGCTAGGGGGTCAAATGTAAGCTAAAAGCATTGACTACCCACAAACATGCATGCACGCACGCACGTACGTATGCACATACACACACACACACACACACACACGCAGAGGCGAAGTGAGCATGACCACTCAGCCAGATAATTATGGCCATGCTATCCCTGAAAACGCACACCCCAAAGCCGCTGGCGCTAACGGCATTCATTAAAACTGACACGGCAGGTGTCAAAGGTCATGTGATGCTGGAGAATGGCACCACGCCACCCCATCCCCTCTCCACCCTCGTTGCCGTGCTCTTCTCCATGTGTGTCTGTCTGTACGTGCGCACCACAGTGTGTATGTGTGGGAGAGACATAAGGATTACTGATGAAAAGCTTTCTCAATGACACTCAGGTGCTGTGCTGATCAGTCCCAAAACAGTTGTTCCCTTGCTTTTTAGTTTTTTTTTTTTCTCTCCATTTGCGTGAGATGACATGTTTCAGCAGAGAGGGAAGGAGAGAGAAGGAGATGAACGGAGGAACAATGAGAGTGAGTTCACCCGTGTTTGAATATGTCTGTAATAGAATTACAACCTTTGCTTTGCTCTCTCCACTAATTCAATAAAAGCTGCAGCTTGACGTCGTTATTTAAAGTAATTTTCAATGTAATCAAGTGGCATTAATAAGCATGTTGCTTCTCATTATGGACTCGATGAACCTGTTTTTACAAGCGACAGCTCACAGTGTGTGTGACTGTATGTGATTGTGTGTGTATATATATCTGTGTGTGTGTGTGTGTGTGTGTGTCTGTGTGTCCAGAATGTGTGATAGTGAATATTGTAGTGATCAGGTGTTTCTGAGCATCTGTCGGACAGACTGTGTATGACGGTGTGTGTGAGGACAGGATGACACTACCTTGTGCGTGACTGTGTGTGCGTGTGTATGTTACAGTGTCTATAGAATGCGTGAATGTATGTTGGCGTGTGTTTGAGTGGATCTATATTGAGGTGTATAGGTCTTTGTGCGGCAGTCTGGGTGTCGACGTGAGTGCGTTTGCTGAGGGATGGTCGAAGTCTGATGCAGGACATTCAGGACAGCTGTAATCTTCACAGATACAATAGGCAGTGAAGACTGCCGTCAGTGTTTATGACTTGGTGCATTAGAAATAATAATAATTTAAAAAAAAAATGCAAAATTAAGCAAAATATTCTACACTACACAAACTGTTCATGAGAAGGAATGCAAGGAGAAAAAAGGGAATCCTTAAACCATGTCACATGTAAAATAAACATGCCTTTTTTTCTTTAAATACATGTCAAATTACTGTTGCAACCTGAATATGCCTTAAAAGCCATCCATCGTGCCGGAATTTTCCGCTGCACAGAGCTCTCCGCGACACCCACTGTCATACAATCTGTACAACTTCCTAACTCCCAGTCTTACAATTCCACCCATTTCCAATCATATCATATAATATCTTTGGATATATGAACACACACACACTTATAAATACAAAATAGTCCAGTCAGGAAGGAGATTCCGCGTCGGTGGTTATAACATTGCAACAGACCTCTGAAAATCAAATTAAAATAAATAAATAAACAAATGATCAGAAAATGCTTTTTCAAACATTTTATGTATATGTGTGTATATATATATATATATAAATAAACACACACACATACATATATACATAATATGTCATTTGGCTTATTAGATGCTAAAATAAATAGTGTACACTTTTTGTACAGAGGCTCATTTTCTCTCTGTAAAAATCCCTCGACAGAAAGACAAAAGAAGAAAGGAGACCAAAATGAAAGGAAGATAATAAGGGAGTTAATCAACACACACACACACACACACACACGTGTGCGCGCGCACACACGCGCCCAGGCATGCTCACAAACGCACACACAGAGGTTGGGCTCATTAAGGGGAAGTGTTTGGGGCCGTCTGGTGGCTTCATTAGGCTGTAAAGACTGCCACTGAGCGCCCTAAAGCCGGAGGAGAAAAGAAAAAGAACAAGGGAGAGAGAGAGAGGGGGGGGGGAGAGAGAGAGAGAAACAGACAACCTTAAGCTGGTCTTTATTAAGATGGCTATGAGCAGAGAGTTGGACAGCTGCTCCGGCAGCTAATCTAAACCCTCCGTACTTTAATAAAGAAGAGCCAGACAAATACCTCTCCATCACACTCTCTCCTCCTATTCTCATCCCTGTCCCTCTCTCATTCTGTCCCTCAACACCAGATTAGGTCTCCGCAAGCCATGCGCTCACTCTCAGAAAGCCAGTGACACTCAGAGAGCAAGTGTCACAGAGACTGACAACCACTGACAGGGAAAGGTCCAACTGAATTGTACAATTTCTAAATTGCTAAACCTGGAAAATGAGTAAAGGTTTTCAGTGTGGACCAGTGTGTGGTTTTCTTGATATGTGCTTTTGTTTGCATGATGCCATGATCCAGCATTTGTAGGTAGAAATAAAGGGGTGAGTATTGTACCCAGAGTGTAAGTGTGTGTGTGTGTGTTGCTGCCCACAGAGCTGTGACCTGCTTAAGCAGATAAATAATTTAACAAAAATAAAACTGCGTCATACACAGCACAGCGTGTCATCTTTCCAGCAACTCCTGATCTATTTCCATAATTCAGCAAGGAATTCAGCGTCGCCCCAATTTGCGAGGCGAGATCACTCAAGTCCCAGTTTTTGCTATATCAAGAATATATATATATATATAAGATCCTGCTCTTTTCGGAAATAGGAAATATGAATCGTGAAATCGGGAACTCAGCAGGAGGAGTAGGAAAGGGGAATTCACCGTAGACGCCGGTCTACTGTTTTACTGTTTTGCGCCATTGTGAGTACGGGACCACTGCTCAGAGATAGAATTTTTAGAACTTCTGAGACCCAGCAGAGGAAGTATGATTTATTAATCAAAGGTCTTAAATATTAAGTGGGAGAACTTTTTTATTTCATTACATGCGTGTGAGCAGACCGTGGGTGAATAGTTGATGGTGCAATTAAAATGGTTGTAGACTATTTCGTAGCGTTTCGTGGGCCCTAAAAGTGTGCATTTGTAACACTGTAACTCATTTCCGAGAACGGGGAGGAAGAACGGAAAGATGGCCCAAGTTGAGCGTTAAAATGAGTCATTTGTCATCTACTTCCGATTTGCACATGCGAGGCTGGGTTAAGAGATATAAACTAAAGAATCAGTTTATGATTTAAAAAAGCCTCATGAACGACTAATCCTTCCAAACAACACTATTAATTAGTGCAAACTACATATAGCAGTGCTGCGCAATGGACGGACGTAAGGGAAGCAGTATTAAAAGCTCGCACGAAAACTTCTTAAATGTAATTTCTCATCGAGAAATAACGAAACATTTTTCATCTTAGTGTGACAGGTTTCCCAATAACAGAAAAGTGCTTCAGAATATTATAAGAAGTCTTCTTCGCGGTCTATATTCTAGCACAAGTACCTATGGACGCGGGTAAAATCCGCGGGATTTGGGAGTTTTTCTTGTTGATACCACTGTCTCAACCGTAATTAACCGAACGCATTGACAGGTGTGGTTCATACACTTTGGCATTATCGAAGTCTCCGGTTCCGGAGGAGGAGAGAGTCACTCCAAAGGGTTAATGAAGCTTTGGGTTGAGAAGCAGACTCCATGCGTCAGACACATGACAGTTGAGGGAGAAAGATAACTCTAAAAGTCAACCACTCCGCTCTCATTTGGGTTAACCAAATTGAGACCTTCCAAAACATAGCCTGCAGTATGATAAAACTGACACAACTATGCGCATCGCTGTCAATGGTGTTAAACGTACGGCACGTCAGCGAGATGAGCCACCAACACCCTCTAAAACAAGAGAAAGACCTCTTCGCTCTAACCCACCATTACAACAGTGCTCATAAAATAACCACCTACTCTCGGGGTGTGAATACTCTCTGCTTGTGAATATCATGTGTCCTACATAATGTTAAGCTTAAACGGATGTAACTTACCTTAAAACGTTCCAGCTTTTCAGAGGATCCAAGTCTGAAATTATTGAGACCATTGTAAACTAGCTAGCAGCACGGGGTGCAATAGCTTGAACAAAAGCGGAGAGGGCTGTACTCCGTCTGCGAACGACAGCGGCGGTTCGATGTAACTCGGTCTACTTCTCACAGTCAGATAAGCGCTTGTCATAGCCTTCCCTCCGCCCCCCCACAATCAATTCTGCGCGGTCCCTCTCTCGCTCTCTCTCTCCGCTGCTCCACTCGACGTCTCAGCTCCTCCAGAGCTCCGTGTAATCTTCCCCAAATCACCAAATTCGACGTTTTCCAAAAAGAAATCTCAGTTCATACCTCGCACCGCGGTAGGCGGAATCTCTCCTAATGAACACCTGGTGCCCCTTGGAGCTTTTTGAATTTTGAATGCTATGGTTAAAATTCACAAAGGAACCAGAGTTGCGATAACTTTCTCTAATACACAGGTTCTGTATTTTTCAGTTGTTCTTTGCTCATTGTTGACGTTTACTGTGGTCGTTCGTATCGTCGTTGATGTACAAAGAGTTCCATAATCTGTGACACTAAAAATACCTAGTCTACCAAATGTGCACCTCCGACTATTCCTTTAATTCATACAAAGTAAATGCTTATCTCTTTAGTCGATATGGAGAACGAACAGTATGCCCATTGTCCTGTCTAAATGACAGTTAAAGTTGTGCTTCCATGTCACTCAAAAATTTCCATTGCAAATGGCTTCTCATGCAGTAAAAGGCCGTTTGACTCTTGTCATTGCATCTGCTCCTCTTGATGATCATACACAAGGCAGTGCACACAAGATATCACAGACATTTTAACCATGCTCTCTACAACATAGACTACAGATTAGACAACTGTGACTGCAATAAAAAATGTGAAGCCATGTCTCCTGTACTCTATATGTTGGAATTCAGTAAGGTTTCACTCATCACAAAGCCCTAATTATGGGCAGAAGGTGACAGACATTTACATAGGGTATGCATCAGACTGATTCGGCACAAAATGACATCTCTCCAACTACACAATCCTAAATAACACATTTAAACTTATTTGTGAAAAGCAAAACAGTGAAGTCATGCATATACAATGATCCTAACATGGTGATTGTGATAGACACTGAACAGCAGACATACAGAGAACTTTAGCACACCACATGACAATCACGCGTCCCTGACACACTGCCTGCTTCCTGTGTGACTCACAACCACATCCTGTTTAAAGCCCGATACTCTACCCTTCTCAATAACAGATACAACTGAGGGAGAACTCAAAGTACGTCTACTTGCAGACAAATGACCTTGTCTCTATTTGGGTGAGGTACGTTGGCTCCACAAAGTCCACGTTTATTTTTTGGAGCCCTGTTGTACTCTCTGTTTTTCATGTTTTTGTTTGTGTTTTTTATTTGTTTGTTTGTTGTTTTAGATAACTATCAAAACAGGTGTACTATTATATTTTCTGTTTTCTGTTGTCTCCTCCCTCTTTCGATGATGTCAGAGCATAGTACACACAAATACAGGAAAGAGTCAGAGAGACAGAGGAACTCATATATGTACAAGAGAGGAATGAGTGGAATGAAGGAGAGAGAGAGAGAGAGAGAGAGAGAGAGAGAGAGATCTATCATCATTTAATCTCCACAATGTGCGACACACAGATAAATTGCCTGAGGATCTGGGCATAATTTGTGTTGAATATGATATGTTGCTCTAATCTCAATAAAGTATGTATATCATAAACCACCCACAGTATTCACATCCCCTCTCTAGCTCTTTCTCCCTCTCCCCTTCTGTCCTGTGATCCATTCAGAATAACAAAAAAAGAACAAATGACACAAAAAAGCAAAACGTGTATGTGGAAGAAATAAATATAGAGGGATTATTTCATAAACCACAATATTTTCCTCACCGTTTAAGCCATTTGATCCTGTCAAATAAGCCCTAAGCCATCCACCCACTTGTACATTGTCTTAAAATGCTCAATTGATGGGAACTCATCTGCCTCTCTATCCCATCATCCTGAATGATGCACAAATGACTGGCTGCTTAAAACCAAGGCCCAATCCCGGCTGCACCATCAGCCAGCAAGCGACCAACACGGGAATGGAAACATTGGAAAAGGGAGAAAAAATAAACTGTACGCTGGTTTAACATGGGGTAAAGTCCTGTTTTCCTTGTTTTTGTTGTTTTGTTGTTTTTAGTTATATGACAGGGCTTGGATAGAAGGGTGCTTTGTGCCACTACAAGCAGAGAGCAGTGGACAGAATAAATTCTAACCCTGATTATAAGAGGTGTTTGGAGTTAACTGCCCTTATATCGCTGCATCACATTGTAATTTTTAACATGGACCCCCCCCCCCCCTTTTTTTTTTTTTTGCTCACATCAGTGCTTATTGGGTGAGTGAAAATGGAGCCTGAAATAAATGTGTTTTTGTACCTTCAAACACTTTTTGATCATGAACCAAGTGTAGACCTTGTTAATGTCCATCAATCAGAAGACACCATTGTTGTTTCTGGTATATTTTGAAATGTAGTCAGCTTGTTTTTAGTCTAGTATTTTGAAAGCAGTGGTCATATATGTAGCCTCTTAGCATCAGCACACGACTTTTGAACTGTCTGGTGTATGTACGCCATTTACAGACAAAAAATGCTTGATCACACAGGAATATGTTTACAGCTTACACAGAGATGTGGGCTAATGATTTCCAAATAAGAGAAGTGTGATACATGAGTGACAAAAGAGATAGACTGCTGGAAATTAGAGAGATATTTAAGCTAAGACATTTGTTTGTTTGTTTTTTCTGTAGGCATTTATTTGTAAATGCAGCGTTAGTGTCAGTTTTCAATAAACAGCTGCTGCTGAAGACAGACCTGATATGGACTCAACAGGCTGTTTTTTGTTCCAGCATACTCATGTCCACATGATAGTGCATTTGTAGGTGTGCATTTGTGTGTATGCATGCATGTGTGTGTGTGTGTGTGTGTGTGTGGGAAGGACAGTGTCTGTGTGCATGTGTGTGTGCGAGAGTGTGTGTGTGTGTGTGTTTGGGAAGGACAGTGTCTGTGTGTGTGTGTATGTGTGTGTTACAGCGAAAGCAGAAGAAGAAGGAAGAAAGAGAAGAACTTGAAGCAAAAACGGAATCATATAAAACTGAGCTCGCCCCACAAAACGAGGAACAAAGATTGGTCAAAACTGACTGATGTGTTTTCTCTGCAAACACCAAATGTGTGTGTGTGTGTGTGTATGTGTGCGTGTGTTTGTGTTTTCTACCCCAGGTGTACAACTCCATGTGTCATATGCCTGTGACTGGAAGGACAAAATGTTCTTTCCTATCAGTGTAATAGAAAAAAAGCTGCTAACAGTCAATTTAGTGTTGAGTTATGATCAGAATATTCAGGATTTTATTGTAGAACAAACAGCCAGGGACATCGTCACAGCCTCAGAACCAAAGTTACTTTACTCAGCATGACTGTTGTTTCAAAGATGCTTTCCAACAATGATTCAAAGAGTTAAAAGGTAGAGTGAAAAAAAGCAGACCATATGTCAAACAACATTTGCATAACATAATTTACATTCACTTGAATGTACTCCTGAATAAACTTGAATAAAATCTCTTTATTAAAATTTCTTTCTGAGATACTAATAACCAAGGCTCGGTGTTGTAGCATTTATAAAGTAATATGCCTGATAAATCATGTTATGCTGTTAAAGTTCTTTTTTCACTTTCCTTGGTAAAATTTGTTGTTGATCCAGAAAGTAAATCAGCAAAGTATGAGGTCAGAAAAGAGACATGCAAAAAGTATTTGGCAGAAGAGTAGGAGCTGGCCCTAAAAGTCTCGTTTAGACAGCTGTGTGTCAGAGATTGACACATTAAAACTCAAACCTTCTCCCCTGGGCTCCCGTTCTGGATCTCAGAGGATATGCTGCTTCCTCCAGAAAGTCCAAAACATGGGTATTATTGGTATTAGCAGAAGAAAAACAAAATACAGTGCAGCTAACACTTGGATGCATGTGCACCTGCACATATGTGCACAGAAACACACGCGCACACACACACACACACACACACACACACACGCGCATGCTTGCATAGTCTATCTATCTCAGGTAAAGGTTGGGGTGGCATATGTGTTCCAGGTGCTGTCAGGTCATGATTAAATCAGGATAGACCATCGTGTTGGAACCCTGAAACAGGAAAGTCTTCAGCCACCATCTGGGATCTCAGCACCCTGGGGCATCCCAACCAATAATAGCAATCCGCCTACCTGTCAAAATAACACACACACTCTCAGACCAGCACAGCACAAAACTCATTCTGCACATGGGTAAGGGTCAGAAGTCAGAAGTCAACAAAAGCTGTTTGGAAGGTGATAGAACAACACATGAAAATGGTATATTTGGTGTTTTTGAGTGATCTCAGTGTGTGCATTTGTGCATGCGTGTGTACATGCGTGTGTGTGCCTGTGTGTGTGTGTGTGTGTCTGTGTGTGTCTGTGTGTCTGTGTACATATGTGCAGATGCACATGCATACGAGAGAGACAGAGAGAGAGAGAGAGAGAGAGAGAGAAACAAAAATGGTATCAGCACAAATTTAGGTGAGATGACAGTTCTCTTGTCAATACATTAGTACTTCTATTACTACTGACATTCTAATATCAAATACAGAATACTGAAATTCACAAACCACAAACACATTCTGTCTCTTTCAAATGTACACACGCACACACACACACACACACAAACACACACTCACACACAGAGATGATGTAAAAGGTCATCTGTTTCTCATTGAGGAGGAATCCTTTTTGCCATCTCTCTAAGTTTGAATCTTTGGAACATTTTAGGCTTTGGACGCTGCACACACAGGCACACGTGCGCGTGCACACACACACACACACACACACACACACACACACACACACACACACACACACACACACACACACACACGTAGTGGTGGAGATTCCTGCTCTGATTTAAGGGCTGAGCAACACAGAGCTCACCAGGGTGCTCGTTCTCCTTTTAAAACAGGCCAGCAGAAAGAAAGAAAAACAGAAAGGGAAGAATCTGACTTTGTGCTCTTAAGTCGTCTCCTGACTGCATATAAATCTCTCCATCTTAGTGTCCTCCCTCTGTACACGTACGCAGACTCACACACTCACACACACACACACACACACACACACACACACACACACACACACCCTGTAAAATACATCACATATTTTATGAGAATTTACCCTGCAGCATAAAACCTACTCTCTCTCTCTCTCCCTCTCTCTCTCTCTCTCTCTCTCTCTCTCTCTCTCTCTCTCATCTGTGTGTGTGCTCACAGATCTATGAGGGCCACAGTCTGACTCAACATTACAAAATGAAACTCAGCTCCTCCATGGCTTAAAGGTCAGTATGAAAAGAGTCCACCATAACCCTCGTGTTTGTGAGAGAGTGACACACTGTGGCACACATACAGACACACACACACACACACATACAAAACCACATACAAAACCACACACACACACATAAACGTGCAAAACCACACATACACACACATAAATGTACAGACCCACACATAAATACAGACATCAAAACCACACAACACAGACACAAACATGAAAAAACACATAACACACGCAACGCAAGTGCATGATGACATTTTGAGTGGGTAAAACCCAATTATGTTAAACCAAAGCCTAAATCAAGCCTAGAAGATGTCACTCTGATTAAACATGGTAGCGAAGCATGAGTACAACGTGATAAAATGCAAAGTGTAGTTTGTCTGAAGTTTACCATCTCAAAATGTGTCTTGCAGTGTAACTAAAGTTTTGCAGTTTTGTGAAGGGCTATAACAACAGTTCTGAGAGAGGCTGTATTACACAGAGAGATAGAGAGAGAGCGAGAGGGAGGGAGGGAGGGAGGGAGGGAGAGAATGAGATGAGAGTGTCTATTTTTGGAGACAGAGTTTGCGTGGAGGGGTCATTGAGATGTCTGGTTTTATTTAGTGTTGGGCTTTGGAATTGGAATCATGTTAAGGCATGTTCCCTTTAGGAGGGATTAGGAATAAGATTGGGGTTACAACAAACATCACCCTAACCCCATCTCAGCGTCAACCCCCACACACACATCAAACTCGAGTGAGAGCAGTCTCTGATGAATCCTATTAAGAGTTTGTTTACCTGTCTCCTGCCATACTCTAACTGTTCCTGACCCTCCAGAACATATAAACACCACAAATACACCCACACGTGCACACACACACACACACACGCACACACACGCACACGCGCGCATGTGCATACACACACACACGCAGGCACGCGTGCACACACACACACACACATATACATGGCTTTCCAGAGTCTAATACTAAGCGCTATGCTCTAATATGCATGACAAAATAAAAGTGTTTAAATATGCATGAGAACAATAACAACAACAACTAAAAATGAAGGATGGGGAAATTATGGCAAAACATGAATTCCCATAATCAACATTTGGATACGTTATGCCTTTTAAGTAAGAGCGCTTTCAGTGTTTGTATTCAAAA
Source organism: Chanos chanos (assembly GCF_902362185.1). Classification (NCBI taxonomy): domain Eukaryota; kingdom Metazoa; phylum Chordata; class Actinopteri; order Gonorynchiformes; family Chanidae; genus Chanos; species Chanos chanos. The sequence continues at coordinate 29,656,327 of NC_044495.1, forward strand.
TGAGAGGACTTCAAAGCATATCAGGTTACTGAGAATGTCATAAACTCACACAGTCTAATGATGCCAGCGTCAAATGGCAACACTGAGTCATGACCACAGTCTCTGTGTCCCCTATTCACTCACGCTTAAAGGTTTTGAACATTGATCTTTTTTACTTAGCTAGAACCGAAACGTTCATTTTTAACACATAACAGTACTGGGGACGGTTAAGTCTGCTGTTAAGCCGCTTGTTTTTTGTTTTTTTTTAATTGCATGGTGACAAAAAACCCTTTGGTTTTGAAGGCTTATCTACCAATGTCCAATGTTTACAGCAATTTCCAAGTTTAAAAGAAGAAAGAAAGAAAAATGCCCAAAGGCTGAAATCAGTCACTGTTAATGTGACAAAGACAGATCTCATGTCTTCTCATTCTGCAATAATCAGTTAAGAGGATTCTGTGCACTCATATGTACCTGTCAATGATTTATTTGTAGAGTTTTTTTTGTGAGATCATGTAGGGCAAATGCTGTAGTGGCTGGACTGGTGAACAGGAATTATGAAATGTCTTCAGAATTATGATACACACAGACGTGTAAAGGCATATCACCATAAGAATATAGCTATGAGCGTAGATGACTTGAAAGTTTCTCAGTTTAATATGATTATGTCATCTCTCAGTACATCTGGGGTAGAATTTTTGTAATTCTGGAGTTTGAAAAGGGTTCTTTCTCAAATTGTCATATATTATGAGTCAAAAAGCTTTTTGGTGTGAAACCCATAAAGTGTTTCGAAACCCCCTAAAAGTAGAGTTATATTAACAAAATTCATCACATTATACATGCACACAACATAGTCATTTTAGCCAATTCTAGTCAGATGTAAAATTTTACATTAACATTTGAAACATAAAATTGAATAGTGGGTTGCTTACACAGTGTAATGTAGTCACAATTGCCTACAATGGCTCACTGACTGCTCAAAGGCAATAGAAAGTTTAATCCAATCTATCTACCAAACAGTCAGTGGTAAAGAGAGATATGATTAGTGGAAATCAGATGGATTCTGTGATCACTCCTCTACTAATAGGCTTTATGAAAGGACTGACTTTTAGTCTAACCCTCTCTCTTAGATAATCAGGAGCGTGTGAGATTGGATGAGTGAGCGTGCTCGCACACACACCACTCTTTAGACATCCTCTACTCTAATGATCACAATAATGGCTGTGGGAGTCATACAGAGAGAGAGAGAGAGAGAGAGAGAGAGAGACAAAGCACTCATTATTTCTCTCTCTTGAACATGCTTAAACACCTCTTCCACATCTCTGTCCAAAAACTAAATAAATAAATAAACAGAAAGTACACACATGTATGCACAACCACAATGCTGAGCACCTCTGGTAATCTCACTCAAATAACATCACACACACACACAGACACCCCACTCACACACACAGAAACGCACACGCAAGCACTTACACTTCTCTATATCTGCCCTCACCAAGTTTTTTAAGGTCTTGTTACTGTTCTGAGTATTGTATATGAGAGTGCTGCCACTAATGCAAAAGCAGCCAATCAACCAATTCACTCTTGATTCACCCTCTCCAGCTCTCTGACAATAACAACTGTGCATTAACCCACAGTCCTCTACCTTCTGTATCCCAGCATCTCAACACACACAGACACACTCACACACTCTGTGTTTCTCTGTTTTTTCTCCCCTCTCTTCTCTCTCTCTCTCTTGCCCTTCCTCTGATGTTCCAGCAGTGAGATGCTGACACACACCCTGCCCTGGTTCTGTCTGTGAGCTTGTTTTATGTTGTAAATCACCTTTTTGGGTCCACATCATGGTCTTATCCTCTAAAGCTGTGTATTAGGCTGACAGAGGAACTAGGAACCTGTGAGTCAGAAAACCCTACCAACTGGTGTGTGTGTGTGTGTGTGTGTGTGTGTGTGTGTGTGTGTGTGTGTGGGTGTGGGTGTGTGTGCATGCATGTGCGTGTGCGTGTGCGTGTGTGTGTGTGTGTGTGTGATCACCTGGTCAGCCTAGGATGATGAAATTTAATTCATACACTTCCTCTGACAGGGCAAAAGTTTGGCCACCATTTTGGCTACATGTTTTGGGAAAACAATAAACAGATATTAGGAACAACAGTGTCACTACAGAACCAACAATTTCACACATACAGTAGTAACAAGAGGGACAGGATCATCTGCTGTCTCACCTATCCAAGTTATCATGCTGAAATGAGTTGCATGATAGCCCTGGAGTCTGTATGGTTTTAAACTTCAGAGCCTTCAAGACGTAGTTTTTACATCATATCTTATCACATGGGAATTTGGGTCAAAAGTCAAAAGATCTGTTTTGATGACTGTCACATCTGACCCCACATTCTTCCCAGGTGATGTAATTGTAAAGAATTTTTTACTCCACTATATATTAACACTGCACAAAATAGACGCTAAAAAGCATTTTTTGAGGACTCAGGATTGATTGATCTCTCTCTCTCTCTCTCTCTCTCTCTCTCTCTCTCTCTCTCTCTCTCTCTTTCTCTCTCTCTCTCTCTCTCCCTCTTTGTGTGTGTGTGTGTGTGTGTGTGTGTGTGTCTGTGTGTGTGGTCTTGTTTTTGCGAACTTAGGGTATTTTACTGAAAGCACACTGTTCTCCTGAGGCCATCTTGTCAAACTGGGGTCAAAATCCCAGTCCCCTCCGAGTAAAAATATTGCATAGGAGCCTTTTTTCCAAACATACTGTAGTTATTTGTGAAATGAAAAGTGTGAAAGTGTTTTTGGTTCGGGTTAGGGTTAAGTTGTTATTGTTTACTATTGCAATAATGACATATACTTTTAAATACAGTTATAATTGTTATACATCCTTCTGTTCTCCAAATGTCAAAATGTCAGTCTAGATCTTATTGGGTGGGACATAGGGGGAAAGATTCACATGAGGGACGACTCTGTCTTTCTCCTGACCAACACTATGCCTGCTCACTACTCACCCCTTCTCTCTGCCACTGGCAATGTGTGAGAGTGAATAACGCATGAGAGACTAAGACAATCAAAACTCCTTTTCAGCCATTAGATAAACAAAGACATTGTCCTCAGATGCCTGGGATGACAGAATGCCCTCTCTCTCTCTCTTTCTCTCTCTCTTTCTAGGAAGCTCAGTTCAAAATAACTTTCTTAATCACCAATATTTACCAATCATTTTAATTAAAACTATCTGACTGACTGTCTCTAACCAGTGGATATTATGGAGACGAAGGAGATATCTTTGGCCACTTTTTTTTTTTAAATCTCCCTTTTAAATGGGCAAATCAGCTACCAAAACATGCCAGTACAACTCTTCAACCTTTCCCTGCAGTTAAATTCAATTTTTCCACTAATGTTTTTTTTCTCTTTTATCTGGTAGGTTTGCCTGGTAGTCTGATTGTAGATTTAAGAGAGCGTTGTTAATTGTAAAATGCATGCATGCATGTATGTATCTAGAGTTTGGATTTTGAGCATTAGTATGTTTGATACCTCTCAGAAAGACAAAGCCCTTTTCCCATGATTTCTTGTTGCCATAGCTAAATATCTCAGGGAGAAACATTGTCTGACCAATGACAATCATTTTAATTTTAAATAGTAATAAATAATATTTGCATATAGACAGCTCATCTTTAGTTTACCAAATCCAAAGAAGGGTAACCTTTTCTCACAGACTGATATTTAAAACAGATGACCGCACATGTTTTGGCTCTCCTAAACAAAGTTCACATGCTCTCCTCTGTAAACTAGCCTACAGCATGCAGAGTCTCTCTCACACTCATACACACACACACACACGCACGCGCACACGCACACACACACACACACACACACACACACACACACACACACACACACACACACACACACACACACAGATTCAGAGATACTGCACGTTTTTTGTTTTTTTTTTGTGGCTCAGCTGGTGAAATCCTGTCATGAGCTACACAGGCAAAGAGTGGGTGACCCAGAAAAGAGAAAAAAAGAGGAGGAGGAAGAAAGAGAGAGCGAGAGAGAGAGAGAGAAAGAGAGAGAGAGAGAGAGAGAGAGAGAGAGAGAGAGAGACAGAATGAGAGAGAATGATATTTATAGATTCTAAGATCATGATGAGAATCCTGCAGAGAAAGAGAGAAAAGACAGAGAGAGAGGGGGAGGAGAGAGAGAGAGAGAGAGACATGCACTGTTACACATTCAGCCTTTGCATCCTTGCTCCACCCTTCCACCTACATCCCCACTAAGACCTCAGAGCCTACACATACATACAAATACATACATTTATCCATCTTCAACATCATCCATCCTCCAACCACTCAAAGCATCTGCTCCTGTACAAATTTACAATGATTAAAAAGCATATACACAAGCAACCATGTTAGCGTGCCCTGGGACGATTGTATGTGAACAGAGAGGGGAGAGGAAGAAAAGGAGGGACTAGAGGGGTGGGCAGGAAGGATGAGAGTGATGAATTAAGATGCTGAGCATATTAAAAAGGTCAGGGCACATTATCATATACACATTCAACTCTTTTATATTATCAAATACCACACAAACACACAGACACACACACACACACAGAGAGAGAGAGAGAGAGAGAGAGAGAGAGAGTGTGTGTAAAAGAAACTCAGAGAGAAAGAGAGAAAGAAAAACAGACAAAAAACAAGAGACAAATGTGATATTCACAGATGCTCACTGATTCCTTTTTAGGGATTTAATCTGGTTTTGGGTCTGAATGCACAATCAACAATTAACATAATGCTTAGAAAAGAAGCACAGACAAGCAAGGATTAGTGCATTTGTAGAATTTTCAAAATATTGACATTAGTACAGTATTATTCACAAGCAGAGATCTGATATTTCATGAAGCACTATGTTTTCAATTTGTTATAAATACCAATCTCAGTCCGAATAATTTATATTAATTATATTCATATCCTAAATTATTACACACACACACATACACACACACACACACACACACACACACACATTTCCTAAATTTGGAATTTGAATACCAAGCTGAGCCTTCTGACTATAAGATGTGCTTGTCTCTGCTGTGTGTGTGTGTGTGTGTGTGTGTGTGGGGGTGTGTGTGCGTCATTCAGGTGCTGTAGGGCTGACATCCCTGCTACATGTATCTGAAACTTGCTGGCACCTGCCTCATTAGTGCAGTACAATCTGAAAAATCCTCACCAAGCTGGATGGTTCTATCTCTCTCTCTCCACACACACACAAATACTCACAGACCAATGATGGAGAATATTTGTCTGTATGTTTTCACCCAGAGAAGCTGCTTAGACACACACATTGTTACTTTTTTGTGAAACATGTAGTTCATATGCAGACCATATATCATGGTTTGTATACGTGTGTCTGTGTTTACAAGAGAATGTGTCTGACTAGTTTGTGTGCATGTGTGTGTTTATGAGTATGTGTGTGAGTTCAACTGTCTGATATTTGTGTTTGAATGATACTGTAATTCTAAGACAGTTTATGCACTTCTCACATGGACTTTGTGAACAAAACAACTTTAGGACCAAATCCCACAGAGAGGGGGGAGTTCAGAACAACCTCATAACTCTTAAAGACAAGTTAGCTTTCATCCAAACAAAACAACGTTGACATAGAAAATACACAAACTCTCTCTAGCTCCCCCCTCTCTCTTTCTCTCTCTCTCTTTCTCTTTCTCTCTCTCTCTCTTTCTCTCTCTCTCTCTCTCTCTCTCTCTCTCTCTCTCTCTCTCTCTCTTTCTCACACACACACATGCACATACTCACACCAACACTCACAAACATACTTAAGTGCTTCATGTTCCTTGGACATTGTTGTAAAGCTAATCATTACCATATTGCAGCCCAACATATTTAAGGCAACAGTAGTGTGTCTCTGTGTGCGTGTGTATTTACATGTGTGCATTAATGTGTGTGTGTCAGAAACTTCCACACACTTTCAGTTTGAACCCCTGAGGAAGGGCATGTCTGTTTGTTGTACCCCATACAATTTGAGAGATGGGATGAACTTTGTATTTGAGCCGTATCAATACTTAAAGAACAAGAAAAAACACTCACGGTAACACACACACACACACACACATACACACAATTACACATACGGAAACTACACAGCATGTTCTCTCTGCTAGGCTGTTTCACCTCAGGGCTTGCTTACTGTAACACTACTCCCCCTCTTTCCCTCTCTTAAAGTATCCCCTGAGCCAAGGCATGTAGGGCAACGGACCACGCCAAAGCATGACAGCACGGGGTTGCCCTGCCAGACAAACGAGTCAGCCGGACAGAACAGCAGAAGACAGGGTGGGAGAAAGGGAGAGAGAGCAAAAAAGAGATAGATAGAAAGATAGATAGATTGGAAGCAGGAAAAGGACAGATTGAAACAGACAGAAGGAAAGAAAGACAGACAGAGAGAGAGAGAGAGAGAGAGAGAGAGAGAGAGAAGACTGGCTGGTGGAGAAGGAAGTCTCCGCAGTCAGTGAAAGACAGAGAGAAAGGATAGGGGAGGAGAAGAAAAACAGTTGAGTTTTAACCAAACCTTTATTTCTTCAATTCATTGCTACTCCACGCGGATACAAGCGTCCACAGACCTGGGTCAAACCTATTTGATCAGTAACAAATGAAGCCCTGCTCTAATACTCATACAAGCTCCCTCTCCTTGCCTACTTGCCCTCAGTCTGAACTAAACTGACTGCATTGGGCGTAAGTCTCCTCACAGGAACCACATGGGAGAGTGTTTCTCAAAATTTGCCAGACTCATTGAGCCCTTTTCAGATCCTATATTATCTCAGTAAAGGAAAGGGAGACATGGAATCATGTAATGGTAAAAGGTTCTTCACATATGAGCGCTATTCAGACCTGATCCAAAACAAGCAACTCCACTAGTATCACGGGTTAGACAAAAGGGTTAGACAGACAGACAGACAGATAGATAGATAGATAGATAGATAGATAGATAGATAGATAGATAGATAGATAGATAGATAGACAGACAGACACTTGGAAAGCATTTAGGAGGTAAAAAAGTGAAAATGTGTAAAAGAACAAGGAATAAGAGCTTGTTTCCTAGAAAAACACTGAAACTAGTCTAGGTGTCCGTGCCTTTTAAATGGAGAGATGCTTTTCAGAAAGCAAGTTATTCCAGGCCATTTCAAATGGCAATCCTAGTCAGGGGAAATAAGCCCTGAATGTCCAAACCAGGAAGGGGAAAGGAAAGAAGGTGAAACTGGCAACAAGAAAGCAAAACAGCAAGCAAAACACAAAGGCAAAAAAGAAAGAAAGAAAGAAAGAAAGAAAGAAAGAAAGAAAGAGTGTACATGCTCACTCAAAGGCAAACATCCTTCATATCGAGAGTGCGTGTTGGAGGTCATGGTATGCTCTCTCCAACTGAGGAGGAGAGGAACATTTGAGTGAGGGTCACATGACCTCTGGCAAAATGACTGGACTCAAACAAACAAGGGGCTCTCTTCAACCGCCAACCGCCCACCAATCAAAAGGCCCGATTGTCTACCAAATACGCGAGCATTCAAGAAAAGCCAAACGCAGGACAGAGCACAGCCAGAGTCTCCTGAAGGAGGTCAGAACGGTAAGAATGACAGAAACAAATGGATGTATATGAAGAATTTCCTGTTAACGAATTTTAGAAACAGAGTGTGTTTGAACGTTTGCAGTTGTCAATGAGACTGAAACGGATTAGCTTCAAAGGTAAAAGTGTTTGTGTGTGTGTGTGCGTGTGTGTGTCTCACTGTATTCTCATGAGTGTGGTTGAGTCCCACTGGTCCTCATGAATAAAACATCTGCCTGAGGTCAGCAACAACACGGAACAGAGTGATGAAGAGGGGGAGGAGATGGAGAAACAAGGTTGGAGAAATGGATGTATGAATAGATGGATGAAACAAAGGGCAAAGATTTCAACTCCAGATTGAGAGAGCACTGAGGGAAGAGTGAAAAGAATGAAGGGATTGTGATGGGTGGACAAAAGCCCATCTCATGGAGTAAGAAGAGGGGAGAGAGAGAGAGAGAGAGAGAGAGAGAGAGAGAGAGAGATTATTCATGGTTCTGCAGCTCTGAGTCTCTCCACCCACATAAACAGGAAGGAAGCACAGTTCTATGGAAGAAGCTTTAGAAGAACATGTGACCCAGTGCACTCACAAGCAGACACAGACACAGACAGACAGACTGGCGTGCGCACAGACACACACACACACACACACACACACACACACACACACACACACACACACCTATAAAAAATCAAGTTGCCATCTGCAGCAGCTTTTGCACATGCCGTTCAAGGTCCTGCTCTCTGTATATTTAAGTACAGCAGTGAAATGACCAGAGAGAAGTGGACAGATCACATGAGGTCTACACAATACGTCTAACACAATTTCTGTCTTAGCGAGTCTTTGCAATGTAATATTACACATTTTCAAGAAGTGTTGCTCATGTGTATGCTCATATAAACGGCTGTCCTAAGTCTGGATTAGCAAATTGTCTAATTAGAATCCCAGATATGGACGCACACACATGCATGCATGCATGCACACACACACACACACACACACACACACACACGCATACACACATGCATACACACACTTACGTACAGAGAGGGACCTCTTTTAATCGTGTGCCTCATTATCCTTAAGTGATAGACAGTCTGAACATTGTCATCCCTTCCAGAAAATCAGCAGCCAATGAAAGAGGGTGGATTGTTGTGATGGGTGGTTCTCTGGGTGAGCTTGTTGCTGCCAGTGATCCAGGCACACTGCTGAGGTGCCTTCGAGAAGAATACACACACACCCACGTACACTGACACCCCCCAACCACCCTGCACACACACACACACACACACACACACACACACACTCACACACACACACACAGCTGTTTTCTGTTCAGTATTTGGCAGCTCAGGAAACATTCCTTAGTGGGTTTCATTGGTAAACTGAGAGAATACACAAAACAAGGGCAGATGTGCACACACACAACGACCCACCCACATGCAAACACACACACACACACACATGCACTCACACACAGCCTAGCTTTTCAATAATTGTCCTTTCTCTACATACACAATTAAACACCTTCCAGGACATACGATGCTGGAGTAATAGTCATTGTGAGGACTTACGTCGGTTGTGGGGTGCTTGTATAATTAAACCTGGATTATACACTAAATCTCCCAGATACGCCACGCATTTAATTAACATTCACACAATGTGCACAACAAACAAAAAGGCACCTGTGTCGCAGGTCTGAATCTCGACCAAATGAAATTTAATTTGGACTTGGCCTGGGATCATTGAGAGCTTAGCACCCGAGGCAGAGTTGTTGTTAATCTGAAGTCTTCACTGTCCACATTTAGATTACCTATTCCTCAATCTATGAGCTACACAACAGTTGCTGTGACATATAGAGCCTTAATCTGTGAGACACTAATTGCAAAGCAGGTTGAATGGCAAAGCAGACTAAGGCACAGAGAAAGGTGTTTCTTTCGCCTAAGAAAGGAAATGGATGAATAGTAAACACCATTAGAGAGAGAGAGAGAGAGTAGGGGTCATGCAGTTAAATGCAGTTACTTCAGCGGAAGTTTTATGCCATGCCTTAATATTATTGTTTATTATCAAAACTCATCACCTCTACATTTTAAGATTAAACTCTTTGAAAAAAAAGGCCACTTCTAAATAAGGTGACAGCTTGGAATTTGGCCACTAGCATAAGTAAATAACCAATTCTTCTAAACTGCTGATTTTAAATGAATTAGGCAAATGCATTTGTTATGAATGTGTTTGTTATGTTTCTTCTGGGCAAGTAAAGATCTAATTAGGTGAAACAAAAAATCCATTCGTGACCCAATGCGTTTCTTTATGATTCTTCTCCTTTGGAAACAGCTTCTTCTCAAAGCATATGTTTGTTAGTCCGTTTCACATGAGACCATTAGGGTCAAACGTCTCTGCTTGCTCTCTTCTGAGCTGTTTGGTTATATTACATATGTAGACAGTATTTTTTATCTGATTGGGCATTGGTACCACAAAATGTCTTGTTAAATGAGAACAACTCATTAAAGCAAACAAGGACAGTTTTGTTTATCTGTGAAACATGAAGACCCCTCTCTTCATGCACCTCACACCTCATTAAATTCACTCCACATTTTTTTTACTCTGCTTTTCACTGGGTCACTGTTATGTATGGTTTACACAACAGTAAATTCAAGGTAATCCTCAGCTAAGTATTTACTATACAGTATGGTTGTCCAATTAGAAGTCTGATGATTATAGCTAATCAATAATCAGCTGACTGATTTGGTGGGAAATTATGACATGAGAAAGATGTGCAGACATCAGTTAAACAAAAACTGCTCAATTGTTCACACTCAAAATGTAAAGTATGCTCACTCAGCTGGCTGAACTGAGTGAGCATAAACCCTACTGGTCCAGTTCAGATCTGCGTTCCCATCCCTGTCTCACCTTACATAAACTCACACCCCCATACACAAGCAAACTGGAAGCATCTCACCCTAGATTCTCAAATTCTCTACATTATGCAACTGCCATTCATAAACTGAGAACTGGGGATAGACTGTTTTTTTTTTCTTTTTTAGCAAACTGCCATTAGATGAAAAAGGCAAAACTTACATTCTGCATTTAGTATGTCTTTGATTCATTATTTAAATCCAGTGCATTCAGTGTTAAACCGATGCTTTACCTAGTTGATATTTAAGTATTAAGTATACCATTAGCTTCAAAATTAGTGCACATTCGGAAGGCTAGGGAGGAGTGAGGAAAAACACGTCAGGACTAACATCGCCATTTCCCAGTGTTCTGTGGCAACTAAACAGTTGTGTTTATGTTTGCATGTGAATAGTCTTATCATCTATACTTCCTGTGAGGGGCATATTACTTTGATAGTCATATATGACTCAATAAAATGTCAATGTTACAACAGATTTGCATTTGTTTTTTCTCCACTTTCCCCAACTTAAAGATGTCAGAAAAACACACACATTTAATATATTCTGGGGCTTACTTAAGGTTCTCTAAAAAAGAAGTTTTGTTACATACTGAAATATATTTTTCGATTTGGTGACTGCACAGTTTTGACAGTAAAAGTGTAATCAAATATTGTGTTCCTCCTGTGTTGGTCTTGGCTTGCTTTAAGACACTTTCCTTACATGTCTGGACAATGGCTGACTCTCCAAAGTGCCGAAACGTGGAGCTCTTAAAAGCGTCCTGACATTAAGAAAGATGCCGTTAATGGAGGTGACCTTTAATTTGTGTCTGGCCCAGATGCATGTGCGAAGAGCTGATTTTGCACAGAGTATCTGGAAATGCAGACATTAGCAAAATGGTGTATGCTGATAGGAGTCACAGAGTTCAGACGGGGTAGAGTGATTCAAATGTTTGACCTGTGACCTGAGGCCCATTTTTACCCCTGAGCAAATGTTATGGAACTGTGTGTGTGTGTGTGTGTGTGTGAGTGGGTACAATGTGAAATGTATCAGTGTTTGTCTGTGTGTAAGTGTGTTTGTCTGCATATGTCCCTCACTCACTCACTGTGGAGGGATCACCAAGTTTTCCATTATAAAGAGACTTTAAATACAAAAAAAATCAATATGCCTTGTATTTTAAATATAATTTTCACAATAAAATAAGAATAATAGCACTGTTCCTGATCACATGGGAAATTAACTACCACCACATGAACACAGATGATTTCACTAAATCAGTGTAACTGAGTGACTGGGTGAAAATCAATTCGATACATTTGTTAATCAAAACAAGTAGCTCACCCCCAGCGCCATCGTTAGAATGAAATCAAGAGGATATTACAACTGATTGCTCAAATTCACTATTACAGACTTGAAGATGATCAATCCTTATGCTGAGTCCAAAGAAAAATGCTTCTCCTCTACGCCACAAGCTGAACAAGTAATGATGAATCAAATATAACTTACAGAGGAAACATATTCATATCAAAAGAAAGTATGAGTGCTTTGACCTGCTTATGGTCCAGTTGACTCTTTCATTGGCTGAGGTGCAGAGACAGTGCTGTACTACACTCCCTGAAGCTTTTTTTTTTTAATTTGAAAATCAAGTAACAACGACATAATTCTGACTTTAAATGAATCTAAATGTGTTGTATAGGTTTGGTGTTCTAAACATTTCTGTGTAGCTCACTGCAACACTCTTGTCAAACCAACACTCTTTACCTTTGGACATGCTCTTTTATAAACGTAAACCTTTAATGCTCCAATGTAGGGCCCAGACAGTTACTAAAGACATCACAAGCCAGTCACTCAGAGCTAAAATATGCTCTCCCACCAAACTCATGGAAGATTCTGGCCCATCATCTAATCTTAGAAACATAATTAGAAACGTGTATGAAGATTAAGAAGGGCCTGCAGTGTGACATATAGTTAATCTGATTATTCTTTAAATTGATATATTTTTGAACTCAAACATTTTGTTGGAGTGCAGAAACAAATACCCTTTTATTTCATTTTTGGGATTGAAAGTCAGCCAGAGCATTGGCACTTCACCAGTCCAGCGGTGGAGTGATGGAGAAATGAGAAAATGAACGAGTGTTTCTCCTTTTCCCACTCTTGACCTGACTGATATTGCCTCTCGCAGCGGCCCGTAAAAACCATGAATAAAAAGTGGCCATATGCATCTCTTCATCTGCCATCTGTTTTCTTTCATTTGATTTGATTTTTTTTTTTTTTTTTACAAAGGGGGGGACAGTGTTAGGGGTGAGGTGGTGTTGATGGTAAAAGACATTATGTACCACCGGCTGTCAGTCAGACAGCCATAGTCACCAAAGACATTCCACCGCGCGTGTGATTTTCCACAATCCATTGATTTAGACATGCACTCCAATTTGATCTCTGATTATTACCAGAGTGTCTAACTCTCTGACAAGTTAGATGGGCGGAACCGCACCATTCTCACTCAGTAAAATCCCATTCAATCACTCAGATGTACTGCATAGTGACACTAGTGAAATAAAAGACAAGATTGTTTGCCAAAATGACTCTCATTGCTAGAGCGAATGCTAAAGAATGAATGTCAGCTCCCTTGTTCACGTTTACACTGCAGCATGTGTTTTCAACATAATGCTACCTGAGGAAAAATTGCTCAGTTGTTGAAAACACACACAAAAAAAGGAACACAGCGCTTAGCATTGTCTCGTTAGCGTTGTTATTTGTGTAGTAATCCTACACGACTACATTTCAACTGGGGATTCAAACATAAGCTTAAGTGTCAGTTTTTTTTTTTCATCTTCATTGGCTTTTGCTCAAATTCAGAACTGTTTTAATGCGGTGTTGAAACCTTGGAGTGAAGTCCCTATGTGAGACTGAGGCATCTTCAGTTCTCTCAGGCCTGCCTGCTCCCCTCCCTCTGTAATTTACAATCATCTTATTTTAATTTTGATTTCCTCTAGACCTTTTTTTCTTTCTCTCCAAATGTAACAAATCTCCATTGTATTTACTAGCTGTTGTCCTGATGAGTTAAATAAATGTTACATTTAAATATGTGTTATACACACACACGCCAACAAACACACACACACTTAGGTTTCGCCTCAGGATTGGCATCCTGCAGAGTCCTTGGGATCTGTCAGTGTATGGCCAGCCGCACACACTGTTACGGTTGTGCTCCTCTCTCACTTTCCCTGTCAATCAAACAGGATTTGTAAAATTTCTGGCCTTCAGGTGAGTGAAAGCATTAGAACACACTGAAGATAATCTCCCCAGCACAATTTCCTCTTTCACACATCTTCATTACACAACTGTGTTGAGGCATAAGATTGAGCGATCACTTCTCACCCTCTGTCTCTCTATTTCTCTCTGTCTCTGTCTCTTTTCTCTCTGTCTCTGTCTCTCTCTCTCTCTCTCTCTCTCTCTCTGTCTGTCTTAAGACAGTCTGATCTCAATTTACCATCTGCCGACAAGTTACATTTGCTAGGAATGCAGACATACACACAGTTGTGAGGAAATAGCACACCAGCCAAGGAGAGACAATCGTAGTACATCTCCCATATGCTCCTAACAATCAACTAGCTAATTATAATTAGTGAGGCACTTCAATTTGTCTAAATGTACTTTTAACTTGTGAGGAGTTGTTGTTGACATTTCCATACTCTAACACAAAAATCAGTCTTCTTACTCTGACGTCAAAACGTTAAATCTTTTAAAAGTGTACACTGGCCGTCATGCGTAGTGTTTTGAGGGGACATTCGGTATCACATTTCAATAAGACTACCCTTATAAAAGATTTATACGTGGTTTATAATTAGGTTATTTATTAGGTTGTAAATACATTTTAAATCATCAGTAAACAATTATACGCAAGTTATAATACAGTTTTCATACATCGATGCGGGCTCACTATTTAGCAAGAACAAGTTAGTGCTGCACTTTTTATCTGTCTATTCTGTTAAATCTCAGACTTTGTTAGTTGCTTAGCTTACTTTATCATGTCCCTTTATCAGTCAGCATGTTAAACTCATTTATGAATGAGTTACTACCATTTATAACTGGCAAAAGGAAGCTTTATTGTAAAGTGTAAAACACATCACCATTTATTAATGAGTTGCTAGGCTTACTCCAAGAATTAACAGCACAACACAAAGATTACATGATGAACAATACACAAACACTTCTACTCGACACAATGGGAAACATAAACTGAACAATAACAAACTGGGGTTAAACAACAGTCCATCGCCCCAAGACATGCTGTGAAGCTACGCACTTCTACCCCCCCCCCCCCCCCCCCCCAACATGCATCACAATATACCACTTTAATATCCAGTGTGCATAACAACACCTGTGATAATAATGACAGTTGCTGATAACATGCTGAAAATGTAAAGGTAAACAATATTGCCAAAGGTGTCCGTGAAGATTCTCAGTCATCCAGGTCATAGTTATCCAAGCATGGTTAAGTAAGGGCAACCAGACTTGGTTGTAGATTCTTGAAGACGCCTCACCTCTCATCCACTTCAATACTGAAGTAGCCTCTTGGATGAGAGGTGAAACGTCTTCAAGAATCTACAACCAAGTCCGTTTGCCCTCAATTTAACCCTTCTTGAATATAAGCCTTAGTGTTTGAATCTGATAATTTGATATGTTAATTTGATATGCCATAATCTGATATGTCAAAGGAAACTTTTTGACTATTAAGATATACTGATGGTGGTTAAATGCTAGTAACTCATTAACAAATATCTGATGAAGCTGACAGGTATAAATGTTGGCTGATGGAAAAGACAAAATAATCTATGTAACCAATGAGATCGGAGGCTTAACAGTACAGATAAATGTGTGCTCACTATTTGGCAAGCAACAAGTCATGGTTGCCCTTTATATCTAATATGTTATTAAAATTTATTAATGATTTATAAAGTGTTCAAAACTTAATTAATAAACTAATTATAAACCATTCATAGACCCTTTATAAGGGTGGTCTTACTATAAAGTGGTACTGGTTGTTCTCGTCACTGTTTACATTTCTAAATAAACCTTTAAGACAAAATTACGTATACATTTTGCTGTAGAATGTAGCACAAGTACTGAGGATACCCTAATGGCTTGACCTAGCAAAACCAGTACTAACCTCAGCTCAGTAACCAGCTACAGATAAACAAGGCATTTAATCAAACCATCTGTCATCAGTCTCATTTGAAAATAGTAGTATATTTATTACTAAAACCCCAAAATCTTCAAGTAGGACAGTCAGTCTGAGTAGAGCCTGAACAGAGATGAAACAGGCAGCCAGCACGTTAATGTCTAACAAGGCCTCCTTCAGAGCCATGAGTCTGGCTCTACATATCCACTATTAAGCCCGGGTTACAGTATTTTACCCCCACATACACCATGCTCTCAAAACATTTTCCAAGGCTAAAGTCATTGGCTGGTCAATCTGAGGACTGACTGTCAGGTTGCTTACTGTCAGTAACTGCTGTAGACTGATGTCTCAGCCAGTCCCTGCCCAAGCAGCCTCATTCATTGCACTGAGCATTGTCACCATGTCACCGTAGAGCTGATGGAAACACAACAGTCAGTCGAGACGAACCACCAGGTGCTCATCACTTACAACCATTAAAACCATAAACTGCACATCACCGTACCTGCTCGCCACACATCATGGTAAAATAATGATCCTGACATTATGCACATCTATGATTTGTCAACTACCTGTGGTGGTAACCCCTGCAAGTGGAACTTGATAGACTATTAGGGCTTAGTCCTGGGGTAAATTCAGGGCAGTGGTCTGAATTTCATTTTGTTTTGGGGGTTAATCCCTTTCACTTTATCTCTAATGTATGTAGTGTGCATGTGTGTGTGTAAGTGTGTGTGTGTGTGTGTGTGTGTGTGTGAGCATGTATGAATTTATCTGTGTGTGGGAGACTTTATGGAGTGTGTGTATGTGCATATGTGAGTGTGTTTGTATATTTGCTCCAATAAAAGAGGCTGTCAGAGAGGGGCTTTTGTTGAAAATTATGCAACATATGTGGTTGAAACCCAAATTATGAGTGAGATGATTGGCACTGCCCTCTCAATCAGCGCTGCCTCCACCCCTCTGCCCTGGTCACAACTTGGAACCACCTTCCCACAGCTACTGTGATGGACAAAGGAGTACTTAGGTTTGCCTCACCCTGTTAGCCCTGGCTGAGTATATCTGTCACTTCATTCTGGAGTGTAATTCATTTTTCATGGAGCTAAATTGCATGTTCCCACACTGAGGCCTGACCTCACACTGTTCTAATCAACAGAGATGACCCGTGTTAACACAGTAACACACACACTCATACACACACAGACAGTCACACACACACACACACACACACACACACACACACACACCCCTTTAAACAATCTTGAAATTACATTGCAAATAAATATTAGAGAATATTCAATCATGTAATCATATTTTCTTTTCATGACCTGGAATCAGACCACCTTTATATCCTAGGCATACACTCTGTCTCTCTGTCTCACACACACACACACACACACACACACACACAGGAAGAGAGAGGCCATTGTCTTTTTGAGGTGAATGTAAAAAAATGTCCATATGTGGCTTAATTAGGGGTGGGGAGATGGACTGTGATCTTTAATGGCTGTCAATTAAAATGCAATTAGAGGATATGCCCTGATTGCCTATCTCAGTGTCTCCATCAAGAAAATAGACCAGTGCCTGACACTGTCTCACAGACCCTCAGACACAGACAGACAGACAGACAGAGAGAGAGACACACACATGCACACGCACACACACACGCACATGAACTGGACTGAATTTTCTTTTCAGGTAATAAGTTCTGAGTACACAGAAATTTTGGATACCTTCTTTCAGTCACAGCATTAAAGTAAAAAACTCTTTATCCCATCTCTCTCTGTCTGCTTCTGTCTGTCTGTCTCTGTCTCACTCTCACTCTGTATCTGTGTCTCTCTTGCTTGGCTGCCTCTTTAAAGTGTGAGGGGAGAGACCACAATGTATTTTCCCCCTCTTTGAGCTCTGTGTGTACACAGAGAGAATGTGACCATGCCCATTAGACCCCTCCCCCCCTCCCCCCTCTCTCATTCTCTGTGCCCAGATCCATTCTGTTGTAAATGAATATTTCATCCTATTCGCTGGAGGCTCATGTTTTATTGAGGCTCCCAGTGTCATCTGCCAGGATGTTCTACATTATGCACCATCATTTATATATGACAGCCAATCAGCGTCCACCCTTATACATTACACCTACTAAACACACCCGAACCCATACAGCCAAGGCCACAGTCACACTGAGAGAGAGAGAGAGAGAGAGAGAGAGAGAGAGAAATTGAAGCGGTCCGAAGAAAGAGCAGGCATGAGAAAAGGTATTTTACAGTTGTGCGCTACAAGAGATTTGGCCTCAGACTCTTAGAGTTGGTCAATAGCAGTTTGGTCACTCTGTCTCTTTTTCTTTTTTTCTGCTTCTCTCTCTCTCTCTCTCTCTCTCTCTCTCTCTCTCCTGACATGAGTCTGGGAGCGGAGTTCTTTAAATAGATGCACCTCTCTGTGAATCCTCTCTGCTGTCATTTGTGTCAGAGACATTCTGATCTGTTTTTTGCCCCCCTCTCTTTCACTTCAATTTTGTGCGAGCTTCAATTGTTAATGGCATTTTCAGCCTGATTTAACATCTGTGCAGTCAAATATTTATTTTTAGCTTTTCTGTGAAAAATATTGGCCTAGAAAGCACCAGTCTGACAAGAGGCTATTCTCTGCATTCTGCATCCTGAAGGTCTTTACCTTAGATACTAATGGGGGGCAAACAGAACACATTTATGGTACACACGTGAATGTGCACACACATGTGGGGTTTTGTTCACTCACACGTGTACACACAGCAGTTCATACAAAAATTCTGTTTTTTTAGGAAAAAAACAAAAACAAACAAAAAAAAACACTTGCATTTACTACAAACAATGTATACTACACATGGACACACAACCACACAAAGACACAAACACAGACACAGACACACACATGCACACACACCCACACACACCCACACACATACGCGCACACGCACGCACGCACGCACACACACACACACACACACACACACACACACACACACAAAGAGATTTGAGATATCAGCGGCCAGCGTAGTCCAAACTTGTGACAGCCCATAATTATCTTACTTCAGTGTGACACATGAGATGTTTATGTCTGATTATAATTATTTCAGCACATGAGAATCAATGAGTGGGTGGACAGGGACTGAATGGTTATTTATTTTGTGTGTGTGTATGTGTGTATGTGTGTGTGTGTATGTGTATGTGTGCCTTTGTATCATCCTGTAGTGTACTTGATATTCCATCACCCTAATTCCACATTAAAATATCTATTTGTGTAAAACTGCTGTACATAGCCACACATCAGCCAATCACATAGTTGCCTCAACCCTGTAACTGGACATACACACACACACACACACACACACACACACACAGCAATGTGTTTTCCTTACGTTTATGCATCTGTGTGTGTGGATGCATAGTTGTGCTGTGCGTTATTGTCTGTCCTGCTTTGCGCAGATGACAGGGAACATGTGGATGTCTGTATGTATGTTAGATGTAGCCTGTGTGTATATCAAGCATTAGGGGATGTACATCATCTGTCCTGTTAGGGAATGAGAGCAGAAAAAATGTATCTGAAAAAAAAGAGAAATAAATAAAAGAAGAGAGGTACAAAAACTCTCGCACTTACAAGAAAAAAAAGAGAAAAAAAGAGTCTACGAACACCTCACAAAACCTCGCCGTTGCCATCGGGAGAGTGGTTGCCATGGCAACAGAGCCCTGTGGTAGGCCTCCTCGTTGGCGCGGGAATCAGAGCGCCGATGAAGGGTTTGGCAAATGCGGGCCGACCAAACGGCTGAGTTTATCAGTGAAAGCCTTGTGAGAGAAGAGATGAAGAAACAAGCTTCTCTTACGTAAGTCTCCCGATTTAACGATGGCATATCTATAAACGGATTTCTGTTACATAAAACAACAGATCCGTTTCTCTGTGCGCTGTGGCCACACACACATACACACACACACACGCACGCACGCACACACACACACACACACACACACACACACACACACACATCAGTTCTAGCAGAATGTGTCAAGTCTGGCTGGGATATAGATATAGACACATCTCACGCATAACTGAGGTGCATCAAAACCTGACAAAGTGATAAACATTCAAAGGGTTCACAGAGAAAAAAAATCTAAGTGAGTGAATACATTTATACATATAACAGAGCTTATATTGATTTTACAGCTGTGCACGGTACTGTTATCTCAGACAGCGATGAAAGTTAGGGATTCTGTACACCCTAATACTATAGAAAATGTGCAAATACATACTTCTTATATATTTTCAGTCTCGAAACATTTCTGACCTTCCTGTTTGTTGTTACAAACAAATTAAAAGCAAGCAAAACAAAACAAAACAAAACAAAACAAAAACAACTGAACTCACACACAAAAACAGCACTCAAACAGGATTTTGCACTCATTTGTATAGAATGTTCAATGAAGTGGTTACGTGAAATGGGGCATGCACAGAGAAGAACCGACCTTTGTGATAAAAGTTCAAGGGAAATTGCACTAACTCATTTAAGAGGTGCTGCAATGTTGAAGTGAATTTTGAGGAAGAGAGCCAAAGAGTTTATGTAGAAAAATGAAAAGAATCAAAGAAAAAAGGGAGGAAATGCAGCAAGGAGAGAGAGAGAGAGAGAAAGAGAGAGAGATTTCTAGTGCTACTCATTTTAATTGTCCACATTTCAGCTTGTTTTTTCAAAGACTGTAATTTGGAGCAATTCATCAAATGACCATAATGAGCTTTAATCTGGACTCCCATAATGCCAAATTGCCACTTCTTCGTTTCTAGAGAGCTACAGACCTTCAGCCTTCTTGATCCTCCTTTCACACCAACATGTATCACACACACACACACACACACACACACACACACACACACAGAAGTGTGTGACCCTGAAGGGCAGATGGTCCCTGACCTTTGACTCTACTGCTTGCCTCACACCCTGTAGCTAACCCCCCCACCCCCCCACCCCACCCCCGCAAGGAAAGACTGCCAAATTCTCAGGCTCACAAAGCATGGGTATGAATGCATGTGTAAATAAATGTATGAAGAAGGTGACTGCAGACCTCATCACAGATAGATACAGAAAGAGCGAGCGAGAGAGAGAGAGAGAGAGAGAGAGAGAGAGAGAGAGAGAGAGAGAGAGAGAGAGAGAGAGAGGAGTAAATGACAGACTCACAGTTATAAGATGCAGTTGGCTGGTCAGTTTCCATCTTGTTTGGCTCAGACATGTACACATGCTGGATGGGACTTTACATGGCCTAGTGTCTGATTACATGAATTCTTATTGCTGTTTCCACCCTTTTCAACTTTTATCTGTATTTAGGTTAGTAAACAGCTGGATAGATAGACAGACAGATAGATAGATAGATAGATAGATAGATAGATAGATAGATAGATAGATAGATAGATAGATAGATAGACTAAGAAATTAAATATTAATAATAGATTAATTGAAATTAGGTGAGCAACTTATGGATTCCAAATGCTTTTTCTAAATTTGAGAGTGTCTTAGTGCAGTTTCGCACACGCGCACACACACACACACCCAAATGCTATGAAGGAGAGTTCCATTCCCATTCACAATTGATCTCAAGCAATCTCTCTATATTTGGCCTTGTAATATAATTGCTTTAGCTACTGCAAGGCCGTTATAATGATGATCTATGCTGCAACTTTAGTTGCTTGCACATTGTAATGAGGTAGTTCTTTAGTTGAGATGCACTTGTCACATTTTCCGCTGTGTTCGGTTATTGAAAGTAAGCACCAAATAAATAACGCAAAATAACGATCGCAAACAGCCACACGCACATCTGGGAAATTGCTCTGGTTACCTCGTTATGGAAGGAATGCAAGCAGGGAGTGTGACACACACCTTGTGATGGTGGGTGTCTGTGTGTGTGTGTGTGTGTGTGTGTGTGTGTATGTGTGTATGTGTGTGTTCCATTCATTATTAACACACAAAAATGGAGTTCTTTAATCAAAGCAGGCTAAGGCACAGCACAGAGCAACCATTACAGAGAAAGAGAGCGAGAAAGAGGGACAGAGGTGGGAGGGAGAGAGACAGTAAGACACAGAGATGGTGAGAAAGAGAAAGAGAGAGCGAGAGAGGTGGGGGTGGGGGGGGAGAGAGAGAGAGGGAGAGAGAGCTAGACAGCTCTGGAAACAATGAGCGGAGCAGATAAAGCAGGTGGCTGTGGTAATTGCTTCCACAAAATAATGAATGAGCTATGTGCTGTCTGAAGGAATAGGAAATCGCCTTTTCCCGCTCCTTATCCTCCTCTTTCCTCTGCTTCTTTTATTTCTCTTTTTCTTTAATCCATCTCTCTCCATCTCTGCCTCCTCACCCATCTCCCTGTTCTCCCCCTTTCACTTCTTCTTTTTACCCTATCTCCCATTCTCTCTGTCTTTCCCTCAATTTTTCTCTCATTTACTCTGTTTCAGATCTATATCTATCTCTGCTGTCTCTCCTCTGCTTCTTTACAGAAGCAGTGGAATCTGAATAGCAATAAATGGGACCAACCATTGTACAGGTTCTTGCAGATCTTTCTAGAGTTTTCTTTCTAGAGCATATTTTTCAAACAGGAGGTTCAGTGAAGACAACATACGTCACATACAAAAAGGTTTGTGGGAGAATTTCTTATGCATTTAATATCTGTTGCTTAGACCAAATATTCAGGATGGTTAAAAACCAAAGCAGTAACACCCAGAAAGCCTGAAACCAGAGGCTGTGTGTCATACTGACCTGGTCAAAATCCTTTAGCTACAATGTCCAAAAAATGTACCAACCTCTGTACATTATTGCTTTTACAGAACTGAGCTGATTAACCAAACTAACCAAATTAATCCCCAAATGTGCGTGCACACACACATACACACACACATGCACATGCACACGCACACGCGCACACTCATCCTTTTAAGACCTTTTCTGAGGTTCAGAATGAACTCTGAACTGGAGGCAAACGTGTGTTTAGAAGCATAAACAATTATGATTATGTTCCAGCTGCTTCCCTCTTGCTGTCAAGGCTAGTCACAAATTATCTTTAGCAGATTTCTTAGATTTGGGCCTTACAGGTCCAACAGAAAACAGCTATGAAAGTCATTTACAAGTTGCTGTTTTTCAAATTCCAAAATGCATGTTTAGTTTTACAACACTGAATGGCGTCTTTGCATATGTTGCTGCCATGTACCAGTAGGTTGTGAGTTTGGCAGTTTGGGTACATCATGGAGTGGGTTGGAGATTTGGATTCTATTATTACCTTTCTGCCCTGGCCTTTAAATCAGTCACACTCACTCACACAATAGGTTATTAATTACTCATGTCAGCTCTCTGTCTCACACACACACACACACACACACACACACACACACACACACACACACACACACATCCCTCTCCTACATATATCTCTTCCTAAATGCTTACAACTATTTTTTTCATAAAGAGTAAGGGTGATAGAGAGAAACAGAGAGGGGAGGTGGCAAGTAACAGGTCTACGTTTTGGGGGGGGTGGGGTGGGGTTGGGTTGTGGAAGGTGGTCTTCTTTGTGATAAAGTCACTGGAAATTGATTATTTATTTTGGGTTGACAGAGCCCCTTTTCATGGCTGGGGGGTGGTCTTATTGTTGAAGATGGCAGGGAGTGTGTGTGTGGGGGGAAGGACTCTTTGAGGGGCTAAATGGAGATAGTGTCAGTGTGTCCGTGAAGCTGGCCCCACAGCAAGCTGCATCTTGACAGGAGCGATAGCCTCTCCCACACTGCCAGAGGAGTCGCTTTGCTTTCACGCCTGTCTTTTCACCGCCGTGGCAAAACGCTGGACAAAGACTCTTCAGCCTCGCCAACGTAAGACAAACATGCTTGCTTAGCTTGGTTTTGAGAACACCATGTCTACTTTTGCAGAAAATAAAATATTTGGAAATCACTAGAACGACTGATATAAGGTTCAGCTGTGTCAGATGTTACTCCCACCATCACACAGTAATCAAGGGGAATGTTTAGGAATAGAGAAAGTGGTTTCAATTCAACTGTGCTGCACCTCCGCCCCCCCCCCCCCCTCTCTCATTCACACACAAATGCACACAAGGAGAAAATGTACAAAGAATGGAAGGATAGAGATGTGGTATATACAAAGTTAAATATACCATAGCTTAATATCAAATACTGCCTCCTCTTTCACCTGAGACATTGCCTCTTCAGCAGAAGGAGAGTCAAAAGAAGAGTGAAAAAAAAAAAAACCCTGTGGAGTGTGGCAGCTGGGTGAATTTGTGTAAAACTCTTGTGTTTTCAGTTTTTGGACGGCGTTGCGTAATCTACCCACATAGAGACGAGCTCTGCCAAAACCAGTAACGAAGTGCCAGGCCAACATAGTAAAGTTTAAGGAAGTTGGGATTTTGTGGTTATGTATGAGGGTGTTACGCAAAAACCACTTGATAGTTTTGCATGTGATCCAACTGTGAGCAGTGTTCTCTTCAGGAATTCAAATCTGTGGCATGGCTCCGAATGCTGCGAGCTGGTCTCTGACTGGGCTGAAATGGCTGCAGTTTGTAAGCAAAGCTCTGACCACTGTAGCTGCAGGGGAACGCACACAGACAGCCCCAAAGTGACTGGGAACGAGAGAGACAGAGAACATGTGAATAACTGTTTGTTAACCGACCTCTAAAACAACGGCCAGCACACAGAGCCCATAATGAATAAGGGCCAGGCTGCTATGAGATTGATTTAGGTATGATATGCTTTTGTGTGTGTGTGTGTGTGTGTGTGTGTGTGTGTGTGTGTGTGTGTGCATGTGTGTGAGTGTTGTTTTTACAGTTATTTTACAGTTGAATCTTACAGCACAACCTGTTCCTATCTGAAAAGTGCTCAGGTGTCAAACTCTGTACGTTTGAAATGTAAAGTTCAAAATACTTCAAATACTTCTTCAGACAAAGCAAATCTACAGTTTATTGCAGGTCCTGATAATCAGTGGTGGCTTTGAAAATCAAGTCAATTAATCCATCTCACATATTCATATTGCCTTGCCAAAAATGAAGAAATGGGGGCTAGATCTATTTTGAGTTGAGAGGAGACATGGGAAAATCACAAAGGAGTTGGAGTATTTGTCTGACTTAGAGGGTGACACGGTAGTTCACTCCTGTCCCATCCCACTCCAACCAAAACACTCCTGTCCCGTCCCGATCCCGTGACAGAATAATAAAAAAAATCCTGTCCTGTCCCATCCTGTTCCCTTGAGGAGATTTTCGGCTGCATTTCGTCGTCACCTGCTTTGCAAGTGTGTCTCTGAGGGCCACTTGTCCCTGAGTCAGTGGTGTATTTGATAACTACTTTACACGTCTTACAAACAGCGTACAGAGCTTTAACACCGTCTTGACTCTTAGGAGCATCTTTAAAACTTTAGACTTGCCTGAAAGCTCTTTCAGTGTGATACACAGATCATTGTCCTTTACTCTGCGTTGCAACGCTGTCTTCCCCTAATCTGGATACCGACTCCATTGTTGGCAATGGCATTTTTTTGGTGGCTGCACCTTGAGTCGTCAATCCACACACGTCATGCCCTGGTCAGGCAGCGGCCTGCAACCAGCCAGCAACCAGCCACCAGAGCAGATAGGAGAGAATAAAAAAGAATTAAAAAGACTACAGAACGACTAGCATCATATTCAAAATAATGAAAATAGCATTATTCATATCAGAACTGCATATTTATACATATAAAAACTGACCTATTGTCATTATGATTCCCGTCCCGCCTGCTCCCTTTGACTTTTTCTCCTGTTCCGTCCCAGTCATGTGATGCATAGTGAAATTGATTCCCATCCGGCGGGAATCCCGTGACCCACAGGATTCCCCAAAAAATGTCAGCCTCTAACATATAAACACTAGTGACCAGCAAACACAGTCAAGTCACTGTCCAACAGTACAGAAATCTACCCCACATTGGACATTCATGGTTGTGGCTCATGTGAGGAGGTGGTGGGGGGATGTGGTTCGTGTATCATTGAGCAGCTCCCTTATAATTATGTTACCTGACTTGATGATGACTCATCAGAGATCATGGGTAAACTGGAGATTGATACACTGGAGAGCATTCTAGACTGGGAGAAAAGTTTTGTAGTATTCGGTCTGGTGAGGCATTGAAGAAATAGATGTATGTAGTCCAGAGGAAAATGAAAGAATGTTTACATTTGAAGCCAACACTTTGACATTAGCAGGACTTAATGGCCTTACACAGAGTAAACAGTACATTCAATTAGCAGAGGCTGTCATTCAGAGCAGCGTACAATGAGAGCATATGTTCATACAAAAATAACACAACTTTTGGTTGCTGTAAACACAGATTTCAACAGATTTGGAATGATTGTCTGCTGACTGCCACACGAGGCCATATTTTAAGTTCTATTTTCATGCTTCACAACTATGGAACAAAGCCAGACCATCTACGCAGTGAAACCAAAACAACATTTTTGGTGGGGTACAAATATTCATGAGAGCAGGCACAAACTATTTTGATGGTATGGCTTGATGCTTTCTTTTTTTTCTCCATTGTTATAATAGACCATCGGTATGTGTCTTGTATGGCAGAGGTTTGACATGACTTTGGCTTTCTTACAAGAAACGTTATTCCTTTTCAGTGTAGGAGGGATTTACTTTGTGCTTGTTTAGATGCTTATCATTAAGGTGCTTATTCAAGCTCTTTTCTAAACGGTTCCCAGAAGGGGATGGATTATAACATGTCAAGTATTAGTCTTTACTTAAGGTACAGGTCAATAACAGTTAATAATAATAATAACTGATTAGTTTAGGGCATGACCATCAAAGCACAAAACCTAAAAATAAAATAAAATAAAAAAATAGATACTTGAAAAAGAGCATAAATAATTAAGAAGGAGAAGTTCATGAAAAAAATATATAAACACAATAATAATAGTGACAGTAATTATGATCATCAGTGAAGACATGATTGACAAAAAGTGCCATTAAAATAATGTACTGTTTACTAACCCATCAGTCTCAAAACTGTTTAATTCTTTTTTAATATTTTAAATCAAAATCCCTGACAGGGAGCATTACATTCCAGTGCCTGGAAAAGCAAAAACAGAAAATTCCTTTAAAAAAAGAAAAAATCTTTGTGAAATCTTCATCACTCTCTGTTGATTGCACAAGCAGCATTGCAGTTTAATTTGGGGCCATAGAAAGCTTAAAAAGTAATCAGTGTAATTTTAGAATTCATTCTTAGATTAAAGGGGGAAGTCAGAGTAGTACAGCAAGGACTGAGAAAATGTGTGGGTATTATAACCTTAGTTTATAATGAATAAATGCAGGATACCAGTCTTTTCCAATATCTGTTTAGTCTAAGAATTGTCTTTACCCAGCTATTAATGTCTCTGTGTTTTGAATGTCTAAGATTCTGCCGGGCAGCCGATTCAGACTGATTTGTAATGGCTTTCCTCAGTCTGAATAAGATGAATGAAAAAACAATGTGATTGGGAAAACACGGTCAGCCTCCAGCCTCTGCAAATACATATTTTAAGTTTTGATTAACAATAGTGAACAAAGGGTAAAAATGAACAGTGACACTAATCAGCACACCACTGACATGTAAAATGAAAACATTTCATATTAATTTAATAAATTCGGTATGGGTCAGTTTTCATACCTTCCTAAGAGTGGGATGGAAACACTGCAAGGAAAACAAGAAACAAGGAAAAAAGTAAAATGAAGTTAAATCAATAATTTGTATCAACGATATGAAACTTCTCAAATGCATTTTAAAACAATATCGACACTAATTGATTAATCTGAACGATTAAAAACATACTTGAAAAAGAAAATAATAATAATGAAATTAAATGACTTATTTTTGATATGTTACCCTTGGGGGAAATACTGTGACATGAAAAATATTTAAGAATAAAAAAGGTTGAAATGAATTCAGTAGTAATTAAACTGGGTCAAATTAATGGAGCTTTCTACTGAAATTGTTGACTGATCAGTATTTTACTGAGTGAGTTTCACGTGGACATTTGTGAAAAACCTCTCACCTACATATATCCGTATATATTTTCTCCTATCAGTATACATTTCCAGTGATCTATGTTGTAGAGGTCCTCTCTTTGATAAAATTCATTATAAATATCACTTTGATATATGACTTGAATGCCTGAGTATAAATAGTTCAACTCTTTTCCAGTGTTGTAAGATTTGTCTATTTATTTTTATAAATAAAATTAAAAATTGTATAAACAATTTTTTTTAACAACTAAAGTGTGTTAATTTAGATGGAAATGGAATGAAGCATTCAGTCCTCAGTATACATAAAACCTTTATCCCATCTACCCCCCATGAATTTGTTCCACTTTCTTTCCAAAACATTATACTAGCGTATGGAAACATAAATTGATCTGTTTTTAGTATTATTGCAGACAAGATGTATAAAATAAGTTAAGGTAGACAAATGAGAGGCTGTGAGAGCAGCTGTTCTTCTCCTCCTATTACAGACTGTAACAGGCTGCAGTAAGACTAAACCATGGGTCATATAGGAGCTATATAACAATGTGTAATGACAAGAGTATTAAATATTAAATACAACAGAAAAAAACAGTTATACTGTGGATCCATGATGAAAACACAATTTGTCGTAAATATAGACTAGATTTTTTTATGCATTTACAAACTTAATTTAGCACAAATGAATTCAAAATTCCATGTCAGTCTGTTGCGGTGGAGTGTGAAGGTGTGTGAGTGTGTGTTGACAGAAGCATTTTGACAGCAGCTCAATTTTCATCAGCTCTGCCAGATTCACCACCATGACGGAAGGTGGAGGGGGGGGTGGGGGGTGAGGAATGCGTTTATGGGTAGCCTAATACGCAAGACGGCTTGGACATATTTGTCCAATTAGAGATGATAATCTCATCAGCCAATTGCAGCTCTCACAAGCTCCCTTGGGGAAACCCTCCTCCCCAACCTGTCCTTACTCACAGTAATAGATTTCTGGTCACTGAGTTAAGATTGAGTTATGCTTTTCTGGGAATGCTAAAATATTGTCTGTCCTCCCCGTATCCGAATGTATAACACTGATCGATAAAGACAATAACTCACGAGCCCACAGAATTTAAATCAAAACCTTGTTAATTACCTGATACCCAGACACACTGGGTAAACACACACAAACAGTACTTGCTGACAGAAATCTGTACATGGTTGAATATGAGATAATATATTTTATCGTGATACGATCTATAAATTGTTTGAGAATCAGGTGCGTATTGGTAGGGATCGCTATGGTGTAACAGGAGCTGGGTTTAGCCTCTCTCTCTCTCTCTCTGTCTTTGTCCCTGCGATACCTCTCCTCCCTCTCTTCCATATGTCCCTCCGCTCTTTCTCTCTCATCCCTTCTTTCTGGGCAGAGAAGTGATTGTTGGTGGTCATGGGGTGAGAGTCCTTCTGATTGGCACTCAGTTCTATGAATTAATCTCATGCGGCTCAAGAAAGGCTGGGGGAGAAAAATCAATGCTTTCTTTGCACGTTACACACCCAGAGACATGCACACACACGCACACACTCGCACACACACATACACATACACACACACACACACACACACACACATACATGAACATGTCTGCGTGTTTCTGAAAGTACGTGTGCTATAGAACTGTACAGAGATAGCTTTGTGTAGTGAGCTGGATTATCGTTCTCTACCTCCGTCCCAACTCTTTTTTCCCTCTCTCTCTTCAAAACTCAGATATATTCCTCCACCTCAGTCCATCTCTCTCTCTCTCTCTCTCTCTCTGCTTCAGATTTGTATCTCATATATGTTCTCCAGATCTTTCTCATTCTCTGTCTCTACTGTCCTGACTGCCCAGCTGGGTCTCTTTCACTCTTCCATGACGGTTGGATGCAGGGGGCCAGTGACCCCCCCCCCCCCCCCCCCTCCACCCTGCTGGCCCTTCCCTTCAGGCTGCAGGGGTGAGCGGGCAAAGTGGCCCCCAGCTATCTGTGGAGCTCAGGTCTGAATAATCTCATTTAGCCTTTCCGCTTCCTGTCTGCACAGGCCCTGGTCCCTGTCACCACGCTCCCACGATGTGACCAGAGTACCAAAAGGCCAACTCATTAGTCAGACCAAGCACCAGACAGCCAGGCACACACACACAGACACACACACTTGCACACAGACTTGCGCACAGTGGCACACAGTCGTGCCATTCCACCACCTCCATTTTAGATTTAATTAAAGGGAGTTAAATCACTGTGAGTGATTCTCATCATGTCATCCTCTCACCACTTCTAAGGTTAATATAAACCTAATGTACTCCTTTTCTTGCACACACACACACACACACACACACATCACACACACATTATACATAAACAAACACACACACTGACACAAACATGTATAATGAGAAAGAAGATCACACAGTATAGTGAATATAGAATTTAACATGAAACACTTTATTACTTTAAGGGACAGCTCTCGAAAAGTGTGTGGTTGGCCACAGATTGAACCACAGAATCTAGAAGTAACATTTCTAATTTTGCCCGTGACATTCTGGCTGTCTTAAAGAGTAAGAAAATCTAATGACCTTTCTGTAGAATGTGTGTGTGTGTGTGTGTGTGTCTAAAGCACCCAACTCTTTCCTGAAGCACTAATGAAGACATTGCTACATGGGACAACCACCAATTAATTCTGTAGAGGTGTGTGTGTGTGTGTGTGTGTGTGTTCCACAGTCAAGACACGTATAGAGTACTTTCCCACACTGTAATTTGGACTGTTGGGCGTGTCCTGGTTTAGCTGAGGTGCCATTGTCTCTCTGGCAGATGGCTATTGTGTGTAGAGTAGGAGGAAGGGCCAATTATGACCTAAACCTGCACAATACCCCCTCCAGACCATACCCACACAGGCCATCACTCAAGATCAACCCAGAGAATCATTAAGTCTTCCACCACCACCACCACTAATAATAATAATAATAATAATAATAATAATAATAATAATAATAATAATAATAATAATAATAATAATTACATATATATATAAATGACAAGTAGACAGAGCACAGCCAGGGAATAAAGTATCTTGCCCCATTTGGCAAGAATTTTTCTGCAAACTTATTAAGCTTTAAAGTTTAGTTTATGGTGTTAAAAGCATTTTCATATGATTTTGAGTCCATGATTTTCTCTAAAGAGTTCATCACTCATTACACAACTTTAACTGAGCTTCATCTGGAATGAACGACTAACAACACTGACACTAGGACAACTGGCCCAGGAACTGGTCTGTAATGGAGAAAATTCAAAATAACAGTGGGACTGTCATAAAAGAATGATGCCACATCCCTCTAACAGACTTCCACTAACGACACCTATCGTAACAGCCCTGTCAGAACACTTCACAGTGGCATTTGCTTTATTTTGGTCATTTGCTGTAATTACTACTGAGAAAATCCTGTTTGAGACCTGCATTAATACTACAGCTTCCCTGACACTTCCAGTGTTTCTACAGCAGTAATGTAACTGTGTAACATCATGAACAGAGTTACCAGATTCTTTAATGACTGGCTGTCAGTGTCAAAAATTCACTATGGTTTCCATGTATGTTAAGTAACCGATTTGTTGATTTGTATATCCAGGAAGTATTGAAGTGTTGAGGTTTGGTGCAGAGTTTAAACTTGATCAGATAAACAGTTCAAGAATTTTTGATTTTATTTTATTTTTCAAATGTTGCATCATTTATTCCATCACTTGCAATGGTTAGGAATCAGCACATAAATTATTGTAAGGGACAATTATTTGTAAATCTAAAAAATGTGTTTAAGATTTAGGGCTGTTTATTCTTAGGAAAAAAAAAAAAAAAGCAATGCCCACAAAAACCGATTTGCAGCAACCAACCTTATATTTTGACCGATCAAGTTCTGAACTTTTAGAACCAATTTACTGGATTTTGTCAGACGTGAACCATCCACCTAGAGAGAGATATCATAATGGTGGAGAATCCAGCATGGCACAGATGGACAGGATTAAGGAGGATCATTTCAGCTGAAGCTTCAAAATCTACTAGTCAAAGAATTTTGGCTCTGGGGCACACAGTTCACATTGATTTATTTGTTGGTTTTTGTTACTATTATGCAAAAAAAAAAAAAGGCAGTAATTATAAAAAATAAAACAACAACAAAAAACCTGCTGGTATATAGAGATCCAAGCCACGAAACAGTGATAGTTATAGATGTGTTAATCAGATACTGATTTATTTTAGTTAAATGTGTAAATTGTTGAATATGTAAATTCAGTGTGGAGGCAGGTGGCTAATATATCCATTGAGTTGAGACTAAAGAGCCTTATGTGCACATTTGAAACTGGACCAAACGTGCTGGACCAAGCATGCTGTAATTAACCGATCATTCCTAGATACTGGTCAGACCCACTTCTCCTTCCATTGCTGGACTTTATAGATCTAAACATATTGCCCTTGCTTTACACTGAATCTTCCCACCAACTGCAATCCCCCAAACCTATCACCATCCAATTTAGTACTGTATGTATCCCTGGCAAAGGCTCTGCTCTGCTCAGTTTTTGAAACTGACACCAAATCTGGCAATATTTTAACCATCCCAGAAATTTTCGCATTGGTGTTTACTAACAAAGGTCTATTTTTAGCTCTTTTTTAATAAGCCCTAGGAAATGTTGCTGACATTTTATTTTTGTTTGTTTGAGTTTTCTTTTTCACTAGACTTATAATATGCAACAGAAAATATGTTTTTGTGGATTGTAATTTGTTAGTAGACCTTTGCTTTGATATTTGGTGACATTTTTGTGAGTGGGTGTGGTGATACTCAGCGGAAGGGATATGGCTGCACAGTTTGTTATATACCTATGGATGTTTGATACAGACACGCTACACTGGAGAACTGAATGAGCCCTAAGCTCTTTTAATCTGTGATAATGAAGTACAAGGTTAGAGGTGAATGGTTTGAAGAGACTGCAAACATAGCCAAAGATCCTTCCATCACAACCTAACATGGGAGATTTTGTTTCGACTTAGACACTGAACAAGTATCGTGGTAATGACCAAAGAAGTTTGGGAATGGCAGGAAAGGTAATGCGATGGATGAATATTGTGTCTGAAACATTACAAAAATAATCAAAAGTACTTTTATCGAGATTCCAACCTCATTTACTTGTGAAGTTGTCTTGTGGTACTCATATTGTAAACCAGATGTATTTATTCAGATGGATAATGACACTTTTAGCCCACTGCAGTTTGATTCTTAAAAAGAAAGAAAGAAAGAAAGAAAGAAAGAAAGAAAGAAAGAAAGAAAGAAAGAAAGGAAGAAAGTATGGAGAAAATATGAGTGTGAGAGTGGTAGAGAGATGGAGAGAGTGGTAGAAAAAGAGACCACGCGGGAGAGAGAGGGAGAGAGAGAGAGAAGTGTGAGTGTGTGTGTAAGAGTGATTGTGTGTGTATGTGTGCAAGACGTTACATGCAGAGTTCAGGCATCCCACAGCTCTTCAGAGAGGCTATTCTAATCCCCTACTGTGGAGTCCAGTCTGAGGTAAAGAGAGTGGGAGAGAGAGCCAGCGAGACCATTGATTTTCCACCCTCCACCCAAAGCTATGAACAGTCTAGTGAGTGAAGAGACTAACACAGTGAGCCTGGAAGGAAACCACAGGCCTTTATACACACTACTGCCCTCAGATCACTTTTATACCTCTCTCACCACCGGTGATGTGGAAGGGTGGAATGAATGAGGGGGGCTGTGTGGCTGTTTGGGACAGGTCAGTGTGCTAAAGCAAATGACCTTATCTGACTCATACACAATAACAGACATATACTTACAACAGCTGGTATCGATTAGGTTTAAAGAAAGGTATATACTGCCGTCTCTCAGGATCAATTTTGTTTGAACAATAACGCTAAAATGCATAGCCAGGCATAATGATTCTTCCCAACACAGCTTGTTAATGGTGTTAACAAATAAAAAGTATTTTTAAATTCATTCATTTTAATCACAAAGGTTAATGTGTAAACTGTAATGCCCCTAACTGTAATTTATTAAACATTCACAGACACCTAATATTTCACAAAAACGGTACAGCACAGCAGTAAGGACAGAATCAACTTATAAAGGTAGTTATCTTCTCTTAGCTCAGTCAGGATGTCAGAACGCAAAACTTTAAAAATACCTCCCTTGGCGTTGCCATGACAACAACAGGGACCCACTGTCTTCCCCCACCTTCTGCACCCTCCATGAAAAAGAACGTGGTGCTCAAGATAATGTGATAAATCAAGAGAAAGTCTGGCCATAATGAAAAAGATTGAAAAGAACGAGGAAGCATACTGTCAGAGGAGGAGAGGAGGGGAAGAAAAGGCTTTTAGGGAGAGCTAATGCAGGAGGAAAGGCTGCTAAAGCGACCACTAAACACCAGCATGCAGATACCGCTGATGCACAGTCGCCATGGTGACTGTAGGCCTGCCATAAAGCTCAACCTGCGCACACTCATGCACGTAAACATTTGGAAATGAAAAATATCGTTTAAGAGATACTTACCGTTCCCATGATTCAGAATGAATGACCTTTGATGGCACAGACACAGGGAATGATTAAACCATTAAGACTGAGAGAGAAGAGGGAGCAAACAGAGGAACGCCTTGTGTCCACATCCCTCAAATCTGTGAAACAGGTCATTTTCAGCTTACACAGATGGGATCAGACCAGCTTTTTGGTTATGCCGGTTTGTCACAATCAGTTAATGAGAGGAATTCAGGGAGAGATGGAGAGAGAGAGAGAGAGAGAGAGAGAGAGAGAGATAGAGAGAGAGAGACCTCTCCTTCCTGCAGGATTTGGATTTTGCTTAGTTGACACATTGTTTCTGTCAACATCACATCCTGTTTGATATCAGGACATGAAGTGCTAATAAGAAAGAGAAGGAGAGAGAGGGGAGAGGCTTTTCTGAGGAAGACCATAGTAGGGTGAGGGTGCTGTACGCTGATTAAAATGGTTACATTTATTTGTGCATTAATTAAAGAGACCTCTGACACATAATTACAAAGAGGGCCTTGACACTCATCTCTCTCTCTCTCTCTCTGTCTCCACATTTTGAGAGACTGCTTCATACACACCCAGGTAAGGAAAGAAACAGATGAATAAACATGAATATTTGAAAGAGAGAAGAAAAATGATGTTGATTGTAAACAGTAGACTTCTCTATGCGGTCTCTCTCTGTTTTTCCCCAGACTTTGGGTCTGTGCAGCTTATGGATCTAACCGACTGAATCACATCCACTCTGCATCACCGAGGCTGCTATCTCCCCAAGCCTGGTGGCTTTTTCCGCTAATCAGTTGCAAACCTCCATCTCTCTCTCTCTCCCTCTCTCTCTCACTTTCTCTAACTTCCTGTCTCATCCCCTCTCTGTTATCAGTTAGTGGAGTTGGTTCACTCACTGAGGGAAAAGGCCAGCTATGCTAGGTTATCTGGCAGACTTGGCAAAGCTATCAGATACGCATGGCATCCTAATGTAGTGTGTGCAAGTGAGTGAGGAACTGTGAGGCTATATGTGAGTGAATGTGTCAGCATGTGTGTGTGTGTCTGTGTGTGATATTTGTTGAGTGAGGGTGATTGAGAGCATATGTGTGTCTCTGTGCC
Organism: Chanos chanos; assembly: GCF_902362185.1. NCBI lineage: Eukaryota > Metazoa > Chordata > Actinopteri > Gonorynchiformes > Chanidae > Chanos > Chanos chanos. The sequence continues at coordinate 29,691,613 of NC_044495.1, forward strand.
TGTGCATGCATGAAATTTGCTTGGTGAGAGTGATAATATGTGTGTGTGTGTGTGTGTGCTGTGTGCTGTAGCTGTGATTGTTTATGTATGTGTCTGTATTCACAAGTAGACAAAATAAAACAGATGAAATTAGCAGTAGAATGTTTGTGATTAAACTGACATCACATACAAAGCCCAAGAGAGAAAAAAAACCCAAAAAACAAAAACAGATATTCTGACCTCTGACCTCTCTTTCCTTAACACTCTGTCTCTCTCTCTGAGGAGAGGTTGATGAGAGGAGAAATGGTCAGCAACTCACATATTTTCACTCTCGGTTAGATGAAGAGAAGGAAGCGCAGATAGAAAAGGGAGTGAAGGATTAAAGGCATAACAAAGGAGGGCACACACACATTATCACTTTCCCACAAAGACTACATGTCATCAAAACAAATTTCTCACCAGCTTACTTCTCATTCTGAGGTATGTGACAACATAACTAACCATCAAATCAGAACTGTTCCATACTTGCCTTCTATGCTGAAACATAGCCATTATGGAAAATTTACCAAGAATGAGGCTGTAAGCACAGAGATTGGGAGAAACTGAAACAGAGAGAAGTCTTGTTGCCCCTTTGGTTTCCAATCATCTATGTGCAGTTTTGGCATAAAGAGAGAGCTGCGTTTAGAGTTTATAGATGTGTGCCTGAAGTAAGAGGATTTACTTCCAATCACAAAAACACGACCAAGTGTCAAGAGAGCACCATAACATCAGGTAAAGAGAGGGAGATAATCTATCATCACACAAAGGATATTTTCAAAATGATGTAATTGCTGGATCTAATTGTTTGGTAAGCAATGGCTTTCTGGGAGCTTCAGAAAATGGCTAAAAAATCTGAGTTGACCGACATTAGCTAGCATAGCCTGGTAACCAGGCTGCTTTATACTCATCAACTGACACTGGAAAATTAATATGTTTATCAGTGCAAAAGTATCATTATAGCTGATGTAGCCAGCCATAAGTCTTTTGTTGTTGTTAATTTGCACATGTGGGATTTTAAGGCAGAATTAGTCTACACTAGTATGAAACATAGGTCACTTTGATGAATATGAACAAATAAAAATATAATTTGAAAAACAGTTCCCAGGTGAGCTATGAAATCTGCAGTGTAAACAAAACCCAAGAAAATTTCACTGTAACTGTGACCGGAGAGACTTCATACCTCAGAGAAATCCTGAAAGTTGGCTTTTGCAGTATGCAAAAATAATTTGCAGTGATAATACTTATTTATAAAGTGCATTTTCTAGCATCTATTTACTTCATTTTTCCACAAGGCGAGCTTAAATGACCCGTTATGTCAAACAGGTGTCTCAGGTGCAGGAGATGGTGGCTGAGGTGGCAAAGGCAGTGTACCCATGTGCCAGTACAGCCAGGGGCTGACCCAGGGAAAGGAGTGAAACTGCTGACTGAAGATATCCTACAGTTGCAGAGATACAGAGTGAGGGAATGGTAAACCCAGACACCTTACTCAGCATTAACAATTCCTTACAGGCACTCAGCACAACCAACTAAGAGCTTTAAATAAATGAATGCAATAAAGTCAGGCAATTACAGGCAATTACAATTTCTGTGAACATTTCGGTAGTATTGGAATTAAGGACGATGCAATAACTGCTCAAAAACATCCGAACTTCCAACTTAACGGCCTTGTTTATTGCACCTCTGAGAATCACCCCTTGCCCCCATGTGATCCCAGCTGCGTTTGCTCGAGACTGCAGGCGATCTTCCATTGGCTCGTCAGGCTCCATGTCTTCCTGTGTCAGGGGAATAGTAGGTCTTACAGCAATGATTCACAATATGCTTCAAGTCAGACTAATTTTGCAGACCTATTCAGGCTTATATACCAGCTGCCACTTGCTGCATCCAGACACAGCCATTTGCCCTTCATTGCGCCAATAGCGTGCTCCACTACCTACCATGTGCAACAGTGAATGACATTATAACGTCTTTCCTATGGGGTCTGTGGGTTGCTGAGTGGGGGAAAACAGCCATGGCTTCAGGGGATACTCTTCATCACCTGCATAAAGCTCTTGGGTGATGGGGGAGGTGAGCATAATGTTCCTTGAGTCGTTATTTATAACTGACTTATCAGGAAGCCAATGAGCTCTCGCTGTCCCTGCCTGAGGGCACTGCCCCACACTGTTCTTTCCGAAGACTGAAGGAGATATGAATAAACCCAGGCCACATATTTAGAAACTTTTTGTATTTATTCCATATTGTTGGGGCATTAGAGTGAATATTCTTGTGATCTATCTTGTGGTATGCCTTAACTGCCACAAGTTTCATCTGCTGCCCTAATGACACTTGTGAAGCCTGTCATTGCTGTCGACTCGCTCCCCGGTGCATTGTAGGAGAACTTTCAATGAGCGGATGTCAGACAGATATAGAACCTCAAGGATAGCTGTCATTGTGAGGTTCAATGAGGGATGGGAGAACAGCCTGCGAGTTCTTTCTGAAATGTTCCATTTGGGTTGGTAGCCTGTGGTGCACCTACTCAGTTTTCATCTGGTTTCTGGTCATTTATCCAAAAACCCACAAGCTTGCCTCTTTGTGTTATAAGATGGCTACTGAGTCAGTGGTCATTTGCTGTGGAATTAAGGATGATACAATAACCTCTCAAAAATATGGAACTTGCAAATTAATAGTCACTTGTTTTGTTTTCTAAAAAGCACTAATGCAGAAGTGTCGGATATAGTCATGCTGAATAGTACAAAACAACTGAGAAATCCTCAGTTGCTTACCACAGCATTCCTGCAGCTGGTTATAATGTCTCTCTCACACACACACACACACACACACACACATACACACACACACACGGATGATTTATGTCGAAATTGTCTAATCATCTCCTTGCTTACACCAGAGGAGAATGCAATTCTAAATGGTCTACAAGTGATGAGTTAAAATGTCATCACATTAGATTCATTTACTGTGATTATGGTTCAGCTGGGTTGTGCCGAACCGTAATTGTCTTATATTGTCACAGTCCGGTTATCCATTTTTAATTTTTTTTTTAAATTATTGTAATAGGCCATAAAATAGGTTTCTTTCAAAATTGTATATTTATAAAATTAATGAGCGACAATTTGGTAATGATTATGTGACACACAATCTCGCTTCCTGCTGATTTAGCTTACACAGCCATTATCTTATTTGATTTAACGAGAGAATAAAAGTCTAAGAAATGTGTTCTTGGAGAGCTGTGTGGGCTTGGGACAGATGGTATGAAGTATCCATAAAGATTCAACACTTTTCCATATAATGCTGTAATCCGATAAATCAGAATGATTCTGGGGAAATTGGCACATGCATAATCAGTCACAGATCTGATCACGCACACAGGTAAAGAGAAAAGCCTCAGGTTCCCAATGTTATATATATAGCTATAGCCATTGATGTTATATATTAGAATCAAGATGCGCTGACGGAGAGGGGAATGGCTGCTGGACTGGGACAGGTTAAACCGCTTAAAACTCAACAGAGTTATTCAGGACACAGGTGGTCTAACGGCACACCATTTTAGAGAAACGCAGCAACCTTTCACAGAGTGAACTGGGAACGCTAAAGGGCATGAGAGCAAACTACAAGTGGGTCCTGGAAGAGTGCCAGACATTTTCAAACTGAGGTCTGGTCCATGTGCATGGAGAGAAAGAGTAGATCAAGATCTTAACTGCTTTCTGGCAGAAGGGGTAATTGGTTATTGGGTTACAGGGGGCGGTTAAAGAATGGAGAAATTTTGGAACGCGGGTAAGATGTATAACAATGGAAACTATTGTACAGAGGCAGCATGTTTTGGTCTAAATGCAGACGAAGCCCTTAAAAATGATTCTACTGGTCACTCCTGAGAGACGGAGAACTGAGAAATCCTCACATGTTTAGCACAGCATTCCTGAAGCCAGTGAAATCCCACTCAAATACACACACACACAGACACACACACATACACGGACACACACACAAACACAGACACACATGTACACGGACACACACAAACACAGACACACACACACACACACACAAATATTTTCAAACACTTATTAGTAATGTACAGCACACATGCAGATGATAGTGAAGTAAATTAGAGGTATTTAAGAAGACAAGCATCCAACATCATCCTCATTAACAGCAGGCTCAACAGTGGGGAAAATTACACAGCCAATCATATTCAGTCAAAGGTGTCAGAAGCCACAACACGATGGCAAAAAGACTTTGTAAATCGAATTACCCTGTTGCTTTCCATATAATAGGCTACATGCACTGAAAAAAAATCTCTCCAATATCTTCAGTACAGGCTGAATTATATGCTCAGTTATGGTTATGTGAAGTGGAAAATATGAGGTTACAAACAGTTTAAATAAAAACGAGATCTCAAAATCATCACACATTTGGAAAGGCGTTTAAAAAAGCACGACTAGCATCCCAGAGTGACAATAAATTCTCGCCGGCTGTCAGAGCAGAGAGGTTCAAATCGTGCTGGGAGCCACTGAGGCCCATTTTCAAATGTCACATTATCCCACCATATACCCAATTTGTTCTTGACTCATAACCGAAAATTGCTTTTGTGAAGCAATTCTTTTCTCCCCCCCACCCTACCCCCCATCATTCTGCCATTCGCCCTGCCCCCATCCCTCAAAACACATCCCCCTTCTCTTGCTTGCTGTCCTTGTAAATAAAATCTCATTTGCAACCTTAATAATCTCTCTTTCTTTGTTCAACCAATAGAACCCAAACATCGCTCATTTCCTTTATTCAATTACCACACTGGATCAGAAGAGAGTGACGAGAACGACAGTGTCTCCGTGACAACCTGCAGAGTTAATGAGACCCAGTAGCCCAACACTGGGCTAAATTGATCAGTCACTGGCCTCGTCATAGCTGGCTGGAAGTTAATGCAGGCATTGATGAGTAAGTGTGTGTGTGTGTGTGTGTGTGTGTACGTGTGTGTACGTGCATGCGTGCATCTGTGCATTTGGCTGATATGATGGTATGTGCTGGAGAAAAAGAGAAGATTCATAAGACAAGAGTCTAAGACATCAGACTAACTTAAATTCAGTGCAAATCTCTCTCCCCCTTATAATTACAAATAATATAATCATGTAGCATATGGTAATATATTACGTCAGTGGTCACAGATTTAGGCCACATTTGAGTGTGGTACAAAATCTCATTTTAAGGAATGCTTTCTGTACATAATCTGAGTGAGAACAGAGAAGTTGTAATTGTTTACCATTCAGTGTGGCACTATTTTTTTTTTTTTTTTTTGGCTTACCAAATTAATCTTGTCCTAACCCCTTGTTGGTTTGACTGGGAGAAATACGAAGGATAGCAGTGATAGTATATGTAAAGAAAGCAGATTTAATGTTGCAGATTTAGTAAGAAATGCCATAAAGCTCACTTCCCAGGTTGAGGTTTCACTTTTTTTTTTTTTTTGCTGGATTATAATATTTAACTTACTCTGATGTTTTCTCATGTAAATAATTTTTATTATACGCAGAAATCCTCTTAGAAAAATCGTCTTTGATTAGAGCTTGGTGGTTATCACGTTTCAAATAACATGAAAAGAATAACTAGAAGGCCAGGATATGTTTGACCCGTTCTCCATTGAATCACCTGTTGTTAAGAGAACCAGATGTAGACATTTCATTCTTACTTTCGCTGGCTTCAGCACAGACACCAGGTGAGAAATCTTTTGCCACTCAGAGTTAGTTAAATACCGTTTTGGAATGGATGGAAATATATCCTCTTCAGTTAACAGATGCTTTCAACCATGTCAGTGGCTGTATGCCAGAGGACTGTGCAATTAAGTCTTGTCTGTTTGTGTCTCACTCTTTAAAGTCGACTTCACATTCTGTGTGTCTAACTTTGTAGCAACATGCACTGTGTGTGCTAATAAACTAAATGCTTTTCTATTCTGTAAGACATAATGACCAACTAACTGTAAAGTGTGTAGTCAATATCGTATGCTACACAGCATATGCTCAAGCTTCCTCATCCTTTGTCATTTGACCTTCCATGGTCCTGTTTACACCCTCTTGTCAAACTCTCCATGTCCTTGCACATCAGATAGCAAGGTCATTGCTTTCAGCCTATTAGTGCCACTGTCAGACATGTATGAGTAAAGTCGTTTCACACATACTTTATTCAATACTTTATCCACCATGGTTGAGATGTATTCAGTGTGGTGTGTTTTAGTTCATTCTGTCACAGCCAACATTCTCAGGACTATGCACTAGCCATCTGGACACTGGGTGCTAATGCCCAGAGTTGAACAGTCTTTTGAATAGTTGCCTGTATTGTAAGCAACTATGAGACTTATTTTTCTCTGCTGCTTCAGATGTGACAGTGGATTGTGGATGCATTGATAGTTACTGAACTACCCACTGCCACCTGTGTTGGATCTAAGATTCTCCAAAACCTGTATCCTCCAACGATGAAAACATTTAGTTGTAATAGCTAATTCTGATAGCTAATAGCTCTTCTAATCATACCTCTTTTACAGCGTCACTGATTTCGGCTTATTCTGACTTTCTCACAATGGCTCAGTAGTGTTTGTGGTCTATCAGCAGGCCTTTCAGAACTACTGCCATGTTAGCTGGCTATAATGCTATTTCTTGTAATGCTATCTCCACTTAGCCTCTCTCAAATTGATAGACTTTTGGGAGGCAACCATTTAAATAAGGGAATCAATACAGGTTTAGCTACCATGACTTAGCTAGCTAATATGTCTATAACTAGCCACGTTTGCCCTTACAGTTAGATCATGAAAAATGATTATTATTAAATGAATGGCTCTTGTTTATCATTTAAACATAGCTATAATGCTGTTAATTGAAAGCATATCAGAGACTACAATAAACTAGCTTCCTTTGTCCATGAATTCCAAACTTGGTCAACAAGGGGATGTATCGTACTGTTTGTGTGTGGAAGATGTGGTGAAGCATCTTGTGGTGAGAAATGTTAAATGTCATAGGAGAGTATGGAATAAAACAAAACTGATGTATTTATGGTAACACAGGAAATCTCAAGCAGTTGAGATTATCCTCAATGACATCACATGCCTAAGATATCAAATGTAAATCCTGTTCCATCTCTACTAGGCTTTGTTTATCTATAACTTTGTCAGAATTGTTTTATATACCTCTTGCTGACATCATAATGCTGCCTTCAGCCCTGTTTATCTTTTTAATGTCAACAAGTATTTGGTCTCACTACCTGTTATGTCATAAATCACTAAGATCTCTTAAAAGTATTTAGATTAGCCTACTTCTCCTCTCCTGCAGATCCAAATAAAACCATTAAAAACTATGAATGTCTGTAGGTTTGTATTAGTGCAACAAAGTGCATGTGATGCCCTAGTGCTGTGCTATTTAGTTAGAGGCAAGTTGCATGCTCAGGTGCAAACTGTTTGCAGCATCTTGCTAACAGATCTCTGCTCCTGGCTAACCCTCGTGTTGAACCCAGCGACAGGCTACATCATTCTGGCCAGTGCACAACCTTGCCATAAATAAGGTCTCTATTGAGACCACAAATAGCGACACACTATATTAGGATGCAGTGCACCCCCAGATTAGCTCATAGTCAATTTCCTAGCAGCAGTGGGCCCTAGGCATATTGTGAACAGGTCCTCTCTGTGAAATGTCTACTATTAACCACAGTCTCTCTACCTTGCGGGTAGGTCTGGTAATATGAAAACTAAGAGGGCACAGTCTTAAGTTGTGATGACCTACTGGGGCACTCTGGGGAATTACCTTCTCTTCATTTAGTTAAGTAGCGCTGGAATGGGCCCTCCCAAATGCTACTTTAAATAATGTAATTGTGCATTTATTTTCTGCCTTTAAATTCAAGTCTCTGTTGGCCTAACCCTTATGGCAGAGGAGAGTCTGGAGTATGGGAAAAGATCCATGTATGCACCAGTGACACTGGACAATGATCACTAGCAGCTCGGACCCTGGCAGACCTTTGCATAACTAAGCACATCATTGTATGATCCCCCTTAGGATCTGCACTGTCCACCTTGGTAGAGGAATTGACCCAGAATATATATATGTGTGTGTGTGTGTGTGTGTATTTTATATATATGTGTGTGTGTGTGTGTGTGTGTGTGTGTGTGTGTGTGTATAAGCTGTAAATTATCACATGGACCTCACTACACCCTGTTTCACAGAGACTACATCCAAGGAAGCCATCACACAACCCAAAACAACCATTTAAACTGTAGAGGGTGGTTACCATGTCAGAGTGGATCCTACACAGAATTATGGGAGGCTCCTCAAAAGCCAGTCCATTGGGGAGCAGCAGGACTCTTTTGATGAAAGGATTTGTCTGAAAAGACACCTCTCTTCTGGCCAACATGTGGAAAGCACACTGAGCAAATCATCTTCGGGTACACTCAGTCTACGCTGGCAGGACCTTTGTACATGAAGGGTAGATTGGGTTTTTTTGGAGAGAAAAATCAAAGAAATTCAGACTTGTGCCTACTGGAAGAACATACATAAACTTGTATAACGCAAGAAAAAAAAAACACACACAAAGAAACGCTGCACACCCATAGGAACTATTTTATGACACCTGCCAGAACAGCTGACTGAGCAGACATCTGAAAGGATCAGCAGCAAATGGTAATGGAGTAATGTGTAGGGTATTTATATAGTCATTAAACCAACACAACCCAGTGAATATGTTTATACTTTAGGGACTCACTGAAAGGCTCACAATTCAAGACCTTGATTTTGCATCTACCTTTACAGAGATCAGAGCGGACCCCACAACAGCCCCACTGAATTCTTAAAATAGAGTGTCGCTCGAGAACTTCACCTTCACATCAGGGGGATATGGTATCTGGAGTGTTTGTCCCAACAGTAGAAAGACATCAATATTATTACCATTTTTAAAAACAAGCGCTACAAATCTGTCTGCTCCAGCTATAGGAGAACGTAAGTGTTAGCCACTACACGTAAGGTTCTAACCTAGGGCATATTTAGTAGACTGGTTCACAGTACTGACTTATACTGAAGAGTCATAATGTGGTTCCCACAAGTCAGATCCAGAGAAAATGTCGATGGACATGTTCACTCTCTTTCACCATCAAATTACATGGCCTGGACATGTTATTTGGAAGCATGCCTTCCCCACAAAGTCCTCTAAGACCAGTTATACTGTGGTCAATTGCGCTGTAATACGACACAAAAAAAGTGCAACATTTGTCCTTCAAAAAGTGAGAACCTTGCTTCCTGCTACATACTCTCTCAGTATCAGAGTGTCTCTGGAAGTGGAAAACTGAAAAAACAATGTAAACAAAACCAGTGGAAACTTTGAAAAGAGACAGAGTCATATGACATCTCCAACCAGAATCAAACCAAAACTTTATATGCCCAGTTTGTAGCCACATCTGTGCATCCATTTTTATACTTTACCCCCATTGAAAACTGACAGAAATGAGTGGAGGGTCATCATTAGAAATCATGGTTGACCTTAGCGAGGCAGTAAGTGTGGTGTAAGGGGTTGTCTGCTCAATGAAGCCATCTTATATTACCCAAGAAACCAAGCTTGGAATGCCTCTGGGAAAATCACATCACCTTGAATTTGTTCTTCAGGAAAACAGTCCACCTGAGACATGCTGAATGAACCCCCATCCCACCCTCCACCCCAACACACACACACGCACAATCATGTATAATTACCGTTATAAATAAGTACCATTACTCTGTTGGAGACATTGGTCATTAAGACCCTTAAAGACTTCACACAACAAAGCAATGCATCTTTTTAAATGAGACATACTCAAAGAGATATGGGATACAGCTCAAATGAGTGTGCTTCAGTGTTACATTTAACCTCATTGTCCCCAGCGTAGACAGTGACACATCACCTCACTTGATTCAACACAGATTCAATACATTCTCAATCAATGTGAGCTTTTCTGCACCACACAGCCAATAAGACAGCAGCCACAGTGTCATGTGATCTGAAGTTTTATTGCCCAAACATCTTGGTGAGACAAATTTCATCATGTTTGTGAAACTGTAATGATTTCTGCTCTGAGACAACCATTTTATGAACTCAGTGGAAAAAATAAAATTAAAAAAAGACAAGAAAAAGCAGTTCCAGTATTTTCCCTCCCAGGAATGTGTATACATTCTGTTCAAAAATCAAACAGAACAACACACACACACACACACACACACACACAGGATGATGATTGTCCACAAAAGTTAGAACAAGTAATAAGCAGGCTTTATGTAAGAAAAATGAATTCTGGGAAACATAATGCTTTTTTGCCCCAGCTTCAAAGCTGGACAGGAGGAGAACACAAAACATTGTTCATACACATGCACATATGCACATATATGCAAAAGAACACACACACACACACACACGGGTGGGCACTCCTATCCTCTAATAACACAGAACATGAATCTATACCAATCTAGCTCTGGGATAAGATAAACTCCCTCATCTTTTATGCATGATTTTCGCTCTCTGTGTGTATCAATCATCAGCCTTGCCTCTGTCACAAACTCACACTCTTAGATACAAACACCCAGGCCAAATGTACACTGTTGCTGAACAAAGCAGAATGAAGAGTTGGGGATGGTATTTCAATCTGGCACAGTTGTCGCCGAGAGCTAAGTGAGTGTTAAATTCACTGACCTGCTCTGCTCCTAGCAGTGTGTAACGCCACTTCACACATCCATTTAAACCCAGAAAACTCACAACACAAATATGCAGACACCCAGGCCCACATGTGTATCATAAGGTCAGCAGCGAATATTATTATGATTATTGTGATTACAGCTGTGATTATAATTATGACACTACTACTACTACTACTACTACTAATACTATTACCACAGCCAGTAATCATCATCATCGTCATCATCATCAGTGACATAAATGAGAGAGACACCAAGCCCACTGATAAATGTGGTTAAAGGAAAAAATGTTCTGCAGCTCCACTGCTCTCCTCTCTGCATTTAGTAATAAGGGTAGGATTAGTCTCATGTTAGTAGACCCAATATCAGCCCCATAGTCCCATAAGGCCAACTCTGAGTCACTCTGAGGACATTAAACAAACAAACCAGTCTCCCCCTTCTCTCTCTCTCTCTCTCTCTCTCTCTCTCTCTCTCTCTCTCTCTCTCTCTCTCTCTCTCTCTCTTTTCACTGTACATATGAATATTTAATTGCACACTCCCAACTTACATACTTGGAAGGAAATTATTCCAAATGAAGGAAAAGACAGACAGAGAGACAGAGTCAAGCAGAAAAGGAGAGGAACATTAATACACCTGTGTAAATAGCAATTAGCTGAACCAAGCACCTCAGAATCAATACAGCAACCTACACAGGGGACCCACTTAAGCACACACACACACACATGCAGAGGTTGAGGTCAGTGGTGAAAGGTCACACACCAATTTAGGGTCAGAATGTTATCTGTAGTCATATTTCAGAATGAGATCATGTTTTTCCGTACTCGTCTGTCCTCTCACATACACACATTGCTCTCACAAGAACCACCCTCACACACATACACACACACACACACACAGGAACATACGCATGCATGCACACACACACGCACACACGGTTAAAAAGAGAGATGGCAATTACTGTTTTATCAAGAGAAGATTCTTGACTAATCTGATAAACATTAAAGATATACAACCGATTTATTGAAAGAGATTGAAAGCAGTTACTATGGTAATCTTTGCCAATTAAGTGAGAAAGCAGGGTAAAAAGAATTAGCATTTTAAGGAAATAAACTGCCTGAAGATGGGACTGTTTGAAGTAATTGACAGAATAGTAAAAAAATAAATTTGCATGTCTAATGAGCTTGGCTTTAAGTGTAGTCCTTAACAGTTAAAAAAACCCAAAAGTTTTCTTTTGCAAAAATGGAAAGAACCATAAGTGCCTCAGACGAGTGCTTATGAGAGATACACGATGGTATAGGGCAAGAAAACACTGACAAAATATACTTTTTTGGTGGTGTCTCCTTGTGTGAATATGTTTGGTGAATATATTACCTTCACTGTCAAGCACAACTCATTTCTAATTAACAAAGTCAACCTACTGTGTATATTTGTGTGTGTGTGTATGTGTCTGTGTGTGTATGAGAGATGCTGTCCAATTAATATGTGAAGAATGACAAACAAGCATTAAAACCAGGCTCACACTGAACTTGCAACTGTACTAGCAAGATAACACACACACACAAAGTATGTAAATTTGTGTGGATAGCAAATTATACTACGACTGGTCAATAACAGCAGGAGGTCTCTTGTAAAGATGTCAGTGAACACCAGGAGAACACAAACAATTTTCATCCCTTACAGTTTGTCAATAAAGGCTTAATTAAATCCTAACAAGGAGTCCAATTATGGGTCAGTGACAGATCAATATGGAGTAGCACATTAAATGTTTCCCTGCAGACAGTTTAAATGTAGGCCCAGTTAGTGGTTCTTAGCTCATAATGTCCGTATCATACGAACAGCTCTTCTTTTTCATCCAAATGTTTAAAGCCTTGGAATAATTGTAATACAGGGTGGTTCTGCCTTAAATGGTGCCTTCGCTTCACTCTTATTGGTGGTCCATAATGAATGTAATTGGAAATATCCATGTAAATGCTTCAATGGTCAACTAGCTCCAAACACACATGCACACACGCACACACACACACAAACGCATACACGCGCACACACACACACACACGCACACACACACACACACACACACACACACACACACACACATACACACACACACACACAACAGATTAAGCCTGAAATAACTAATGCAAGACTCTCTCCAGATGGATGTAATTACATACCGTTGGTAAATAAATGAAAGGTTCTTTTGATTAAAAATCAATTCCTCACTCAATTACATTTTCAGATTACAGACCAGCAACCCCTGCCTTAGACATATTTTCATTTATTTTAAGGAAGAGACCAGAATTTGTTTGAGTCACCAACGTTTTAATAAGAAAACATTCTTAATTCAGTCTATCAATCTATAGAGAGCAAGGCTAATCTATGTAATATCAAAAGATTTGACTTTGGTCACACACACATATTCTGTCCTCCATCTCTTTTTCTGATTCACCTCTATCTAAATGGACAAGGGTTAAGTTACTATAATAACACTTCACTATGCCGCAGTGTTACACATGACCTTTCACTTCCCATAGAAATTCCTTGTACTCAGAGCGTAAGAGGGGCCTTGATTAATGATTAACGCCACCCCTCTGAGCTAGTCTGAATTCACATAAACAGTGTAAGCAGGGATGTTTGTGGTATTTGTTATTTGGACTGGATCTTATTAGATTTTTGGATTGGATCTTCCCAGTAAGGGCCGTTAATGGAAGCGTTAATGGAAGAGTGTGGGAAACTTGACTTGGCTGACCATCTGGTTGCTACATGATCAAAGCACATCATCTTCTCAGAAGACAACTGACAGATTCACTGATGTATTAGCGGGTATACTCAACAGGCTTATCCTGTTCTACTCAGAAGAGCAGAAGACCCACGTCGTGACCCAGTCATCCATTTGCTATACCTCTGATGCAATGGGATGGAGAAACTCTGGGGCAGTTGGACTTCTCCATCCACATTGAAATCTTCATCAGTGGCAAGGAAAGTCTCAAACCTCAGCTCCATATAGTCTGTTTCCTTTTAGTAGAGAACAGGGAAGACAAGTACCGGCAAAGGTTGATGTATTTCACATGAGAGGCCAATAAAAGATCCAGAAAATTGATCTGAATAAAGACCAGTGGGGAAAACCTCAACCAGGATGAATCAACTGAGAACACTTTAAAGTGTTCTCAGCTGAAAAATTCAACTGGAGCACGCTGAAGAGTATTTAGCTATGGACTCTGGTGGCTGAACTGGACAAGAAGAACAAACTCAGTTCAGCTCAAAAAAATTTCATTGGTCGAGTGCTTTTTACAACTGATATTCTCACAGAGCACCTTTATGGAATAGCTGGCTGGAGATGCCCAGGGAACAAACCTAAGGCAACAGGAACAGAAAACCTCCCATGATAGGAAGACACCTTGAGAGCAACCAAGACTCAAAATGGAAAGCCCATCTTCCTCAGTCTGGCAATGTGTTGCCATGGCATAACTGGTAGTCTATATTAAAGAGTACTGAGGAAGGAGTGATTAAATCTTGGGACATTAATTATGCTCTCTGGTGCTATACACTACTTAAAGATACAGGTATTTAAAAAAGCAATATTGTTCACAGTCACACCCTAGATTTTGTAGTGAAGGCATACGGTCAGATAAGAAACATCTACACCATCACCAAACCTCTGACTGTTATTTTTTTAAAGGAAAGAAGTGGTAATTACAAAAAGGCAGATTAATTATTCTTTCTTTTTTTCACGCAGGGAAAAAAGTAAAAATACTTATTTTGAGCGGGATATGTAAAGCCCTTCCCCAATAAACAGTGAAGTTCAAATTAGAAAACTTCTACAAGTCAGTGGGTTGCTTACAAACAGGGCAGAGTTCACTCAAGTCACTAGCAATCTCTATGTTAAAACCTTTGATATATTTAATGAAAAACCAGGTGAAGCATTCTCACTCTGTCTTTCCAACATTCCAAAACCCCTGGGATCTGAACTCAACCCTTGACCATCACTTCTCTGAATGGTCTTCCACACAACATGGCATTTATAAGCCCCTTTTCCACTGCATGGGGTAAACTCAGGAACTCAAGCTTAATACCCAAGCTCCAAAGCAAGGCAAGAGTTCTAAGCGTGTTTCCATTTGGATTAAGCACTGCTATGTATGTTATACCAGTCACCATGGAAACAAAGTAGAGCATTGTTTTGCCAAGACAAAACTGAAACAATCAAAATGGAAGCAGTAGAGGTAATCTGATTTATTCTGATGTTTATAACCTTGCGGCCTCCAAGTTAAAAGAAGGCTATTGTATCACATGCTAGCTCTCATGCACTGGCTTTTTGAAACTCTCACAAAGAGTCTTCATTTACAGAATTTCTTACAGTGTCCTTAAGTTGTTTTTGATTATGATTCCCCATATGCTTTACTCCCAAGACACCATAAGAATATTAGAATGGTCCCATAGGCCTCTGTCTCCTGACCCGGGGACCCGCTATGCACCACATTATATTTAATGCCCGGTGCTAACACACTTAGCTCATGAAGCCAAAGATTCAGTAATCAGTATATATGTTAAATGAGATGTGATAATGCTTGACTATAGGCAAAATGTTCTGTCCTCCGGATCCTCAGGACTGGATTTGAGAGAAATTGGTGTAGGCTAGATTTCTGCGAAGTTCTAAAGATTTAGGTTATTTCTGTAATGTATAATAAAGCAATAAAGTCTGTAATAAAACAATATAGCTAAAGAAGAAAAATGACATTAGAGGGATAATAACACAATATAGCCAAAGAAAAATTATATCAGAGGAAAATTACAAACATTTATCTCACTTTAATATGATACTAAACTTATATTTGGTTGTGGGACCAATGTACGACACACCAAACTTGTACATGTATCAAACCGTAGGACTCTGAATTTCCCTAAGTAGTTCCAAGAAGCATTACAACCACGTGTGACCTTATCTGATCTCACTTTATAAAGCTGTTCATTGTAACTTTCAGCTACATTAAATAAAATAAAGTTTAGCAGTTCTCTCAAAGCTACAGTGGCTAGTGAAATGAGACTTCTGTACATCTTAATTTCAGTAGCTGTTTTAATTTGTTAGAATGAACTGTACATGCAGCATGTGCTCTATAAATAGATTACATCTGTGAGAGGCATGTTATCATTTCCAAAGCAAACGTCGTGAAATGCGCACTCAGTTTCATAACTCGTGCTTTCGATTTGGTGACAAATCAGGCCAGTTGACAAGGTAATGACTGCTGATGGCCACCGTGGTGAAATACGTGGTGGATGAAAGCCACTCTAGGGTCTAGAATGTTCAGTTTTGGTCTCATCTTTTTTGTTTCACATCTTACTTACTGTTTCGTTTAGCGTGAGCACGGTTAAGAACACGGAGGCAAGTGAGCAGAGCCTAGCGTTTACCAGGCTTTATGACTTTGGTCATTAGTAAGAGCTTGGTTAGGGATTAGATGTCTGGGTTGAGCCCTGTTTAAACCTGGCCCAACCTAAATCAAAGGGTCAGGGCAGCATGAAACAATGATGAGTCACTCCATTTACTGCACTGTGGAAAGGACGCTATTGATCTATAATCTATGTGCGTATGTGTCAGAAAAGTCAAAAAATCATGCAATATGGCATAAAACAGACATTACAATAAATGGCTTCACCTTGCACAAATGCCTGCACATTATACTGTACACAAATGATAAAATTCTGCCTCTCTTAATTTCATTTCTTCTAGTGGTGGTGGAGGTTAATCAATTACTGTAGACACCTCCACATAAATCAAGCACCAACTCTTTGAGAGGGTGAGAGAATGAGGACACAATAACTGAGGCAGTCAGAGAGACACTTGTCCATGACCATGTGTTTGAAATGATGACTTAAAGGATTCTCATGCTCTATTCTCTCTGCATTTCTCATAGTACTTTTCATGCATTTTTTCTTTAGTGATACTGTTTCTAGTTTTGTTTTTATATATATACACAATATATGTGTGTGTATGTATATACATACATACATACATATATATTTGTGTGTGTGTGTGTGTGTGTGTGTGTGTGTGTGAGTGTGTAAGTCTATCATGCCATGTGTTCACAGATCAATTGAGAATGGTATAATAATTCTAAGCAGAAGGAATTAAGTGTGTAGGCTTGACCCTACTCTCAGAGAAAAGGACGTTTGATCCACAGTTTCCCAACATGCAGAGGAGCACATTCAACCTGTATCCCCAGGCTACCCATACTATACCAACTACATACTCACTCTGTGTCTCTGCATACACACAGTGTGATAATGTAATGCATCTCTTTAAAAGTGCATTTATGTAACAGTCAGTTTTACATGCATGTGTTTGTGAAGGTGGAGGTGTGTGCATCAAATTCATGTGGACCTGCTTAATGCCCGTCTTTATCTGTGAATGAGTGTGAGGTATGTGTGTTTGTATTTGAGCCTTATATGTATATCTTCACTCTCCAGTTATGTGGGGGTAAGAGAGTGAGAATGAGGAGAGAGGGAAGAGTGGAGAGATAGAGAGACAGAACAAGTTTGAGAGAGAAAAACTGTCTCAGTCGTGTTAGGTGAAGACGCTGCAAGTGTCACTTTTCCATTGGCAGAGCGGAGAACAGATGACAGGAAGAGAGAGAGAGAGAGAGAGAGAGAGAGATGGGAAGTGTGATAGAAAGAGAGAGAGAGAGAAAAAAGTCAGTTTGACTGCCATCTGATCCTCTGGTGCTGGAATGTTAAAAAGTCTGCTTGTCACTGTGCAACAATAAGGGGAGCCATCACCAGACAGGGTAGGGGGGTGGGGGTGGGGGTTGGCTGGAGGTGGGGGCGTAGATTCTCCCCCTCGTGCCATTTTCACAAAAAGGAACTTAGGGGCGTCTCTAAGTTACTGTTGTGCACCACCAGCAAGTGAAACCAGCATTCGCAGAGACACACACACACACACACACACACACACACACATGCATTAAACCCATAATACCTGTTGAGAAATAATCTAGCAAAGATAGAAAAAGTATGTACCCAACAAGTCTTTGAGTGATATTTCTGTTTAGAGTGAATGAATACACAGACCACAAAACGTACACAGAGAGAGGGGGGGGGGGGGGGGGGGGGGCAGAGAGAGAGGAGAGGAGAGAATTATAGAAAAAAAGAGACAGTTTTCTGCTCAATGGGGCAAATCGCCTCCTAATGAACCCTTACACAATGAACCACTGAGTCAGATAACGAAAGAAAAGAGTGATAAAATCATCATTAAATGAGAGTGAGAGAGAGAGAGAGAGAGAGAGAGAGAGAGAGATAGAGAAAGAAGGGGGGTACTAAAATTGGCAGAAAGTATGTTTGATGTTACACTTTGTGTTTACATCACAAACCTGCTCGGCTACAAAAGCAACTGGGATGAATGTGCTTTATAAAGGAGCATCATGCTATTTCTGAGTGAACAACACAGAGAGAGAGAGAGAGAGAGAGAGAGAGAGAGAGAGAAAGAACGATCTGTCAGTCTTTTAAACCTTTCATCATCTCTGCATTCAATAAGGTTGCTGACTTCCACCCCATGTTCAAACCTCTGCCCCTTTCATGTATTCCATTCCTCGTTGCCATAGTCTTCTCCTCCCCTCAGTGCAGCAACAACAAAGCCGTGCTGTTTTAAGAGTCAAATCTGTGAGATATTAGAGGAGTTGGCAGATGAGGTATTGTAAGTAAAAGCAGCAAAGCAGTTAACTGGAAAGCAAAAACAAGCTAGACATGAGACAGCTCTCTTCTACGCTCCTCTCCTCTCCTCATCCCCTTTCCTTTCCTTTCCTTTCCTTTCCTTTCCTTTCCTTTCCTTTCCTTTCCTTTCCTTGCCTTGCCTTGCCTGTCTCTCTCCTCTCTGAGGTGAGTTTAGCTGTGATTGGTGACGAAGATCAGATGAGCAGAGTGTAAAACTCAGTCTGGTGTCTTCTGTCCTGTGCTGCTGTGGCTGAGATGCTCAGGGAAACACGCTCTGTGCTTCAAACTGCCTACAATAATGAGAGAGAGAGAGAGAGAGAGAGAGAGAGAGAGAGATCATCCGTTAAAAACAGCAGCAACAACAACAACAAATTACAACAACAGCACCACTGATCCCACAGCACTGCAAAGGACAGGGGAGAAAGAGAAAAGTAACAAGAGAACAAGAGAGAGAGAGATGGGAAAGAGAGAAGAAGAGAGAGAGAGAAGGGAAAGAGAGAAGAAGAGAGAGAGAGATGGGAAAGAGAGAACAGGAGAGAGAGAGATGGGAAAGAGAGAACAAGAGGGAGAGAGATGGGAAAGAGAGAGGAAGAGAGAGAGAGAGATAGGAAAGAGAGAAGAAGAGAGAGAGAGATGGGAAAGAGAGAAGAAGAGGGAGAGAGATGGGAAAGAGAGAACAGGAGAGAGAGATGGGAAAGAGAGAACAGGAGAGAGAGAGATAGGAAAGAGAGAAGAAGAGAGAGAGAGATGGGAAAGAGAGAACAGGAGAGAGAGATGGGAAAGAGAGAAGAAGAGAGAGAGAGATGGGAAAGAGAGGAGAAGAGGGAGAGAGATGGGAAAGAGAGAACAAGAGAGAGGGCGATGGGAAAGAGAGAAGAAGAGAGAGAGAGATGGGAAAGAGAGAGGAAGAGAGAGAGAGAGATAGGAAAGAGAGAAGAAGAGAGAGAGAGATGGGAAAGAGAGAACAGGAGAGAGAGAGATAGGAAAGAGAGAAGAAGAGAGAGAGAGATGGGAAAGAGAGAACAGGAGAGAGATGGGAAAGAGAGAATAAGAGGGAGAGAGATGGGAAAGAGAGAGGAAGAGAGAGAGAGAGAGATGGGAAAGAGAGAATGGAAGAACACTGGATCGTTCATATATTTTGGAGCAAATAGTAAAGAGCTGAAATGATCTGCAATCCAGTCAGAACAGGTATAATGTGGGGTATAATGTAATTACGGACTATTTCATTATTCAGGCATATAAGGAAAAATTAAGATTTTGCAAGACATATGCACGCTGTGTAAGATTTCTCTTTATCTGTATCACTCATTTTAATGTTCACCTCTGGTGGATACAGAGCTGAACACAAATAGAGTAATAAACACACTATTAATAATAATGAACAGATTGAATCAAGCACAAAAAATATTCACATTCTCCTTCTATCTCTATCCCTCTCCCTCCCTCTCACTTACACACACACACACACACACACACACACACACACACACGCATACACACACTTCCCGTTAACAGCATTAACAATTTTTCTAGGCACAAACTGTAGCTCATCTAGCGGCGTTAGTCTCTCTCTCGCTCTCTCTCTCTCTCTGTCTCTCTCTATGTTTGTGTGTGTGTGTGTGTGTGTGTGCGTGTGCATGCAAGTGTGTAGAAGTGTGAAATGTATTATCTTTCCGCCATGCTCAGAAGTGTTTTATTTGCTTTCAGTATCAGAGTTCAGACTCTGAAAAAAAATTAATTTAATGGCCAATGACTTCCTCAGTCCTCACAAGTCAACGTAGCCTTCTTTCACCCTCTCGCCCTGTAAGTCAACCTCAACACATTTCAACTTGTGATCAAATATATCACGCATGGGCATGCCAGCACACTGACTTACATATGACACGTGTGAGTGTTTGTGTGTGTTGTGTTTCTAATCCATAAAATGTGATGTCCTGACATTTTCTGCTCTGTGTTCCGTGCGGAAATCTTAATTCTCCGTGTGCAAACTCTCTCAACCATTCGATATCGCTTTGCTTAAAAGTCAGTGTGTGTTTTTCCTGTGCCGATTCCAACTCCCTGCAGTGACGCTTACAGATATAGATCCCATGTAAAAGGGACAAAAAGCCACAATAAATGCGATCAATCTCAACTTCTCAGAGAGAGATTCTATGAAAAGCCCTTTAAATTTCTCTTGCACAGTTCCTTTTCAGTGGCTGTAAGTTCTCCGAATCAAGCTGCGTCTTGGAGAATCTAAATGTGATTTACAAAATCTGTAGATGTGTTGACTGTGCCTTTGTATTTGATCACAGCTCATTACATTTGGCACAGAGCAGACAGATAGGAACCATTCACTGTACAGCGTCTGATGGTGTCACACACGGTGCTGGGAGCACTCCATGTGGGAAGCGTTTCCCTGAATCGCACCCTCACAGAGGGGTGGGTTAGGTGGGTAGGGTGGGGGGTGCAGGTGGGGGGTGGGGTTCAGTACTGCGCTCCAGGAGCACTAATTAGTGTATGCTGGGTAAAGGGTGGAGAGCCACAGGTGTCTGGAGGAAGAGGAGTGAGAAACACATCCTATCAACCCTGGCACACGTTAATTAACACACAGACACACAAACACACACACACACACGGATACACTTAACAAGCATAGCAGAAGGCTGAGGGTACAGATGTGTGTGTGTGTGTGTGTGTGTGTGTGTCTGTGTGTCTGTGTGAGCACGTGCACATATATGTATGGGTCTGGGTGCCCCAGTTAATTTGATAATGAAATATGGTGAATATGGTGAATATCATGTAATAGAATATAATAGAAAGAGGGAAATATCTCACCAGAGACACGTATAATGTCTCCACTTCAGCATGTGGGACAACAAATAAGAAAGAAGCTTTTTTTTTAGGTCCCACATAAAATGTGAGTAGCCTACTGGGAAGTGAGTAGCCATTGGGATGGCTTGACCTGTTCGCATGTTCATCCATGTGAAGATGGTGAAGGAGACTGGAAAAGAAAAGACTGATTAAATTAGGGTGTGTGGGTGAACTGAGACAAACAGAGTCGCGTGTCTTTAATGTCCCCACAGCACTAAAACCCCCTCCCTCTCTTTAATCACATTATCTCCAAATTCAGACTATATTATGAACACTGCCATCAACACTAAATTAATAAATCACACAGCCATTGCCAGCATGTTGTTTCCTCACATTATGCAGTTTACATGATGTGAGCATACAACTCATTGTTATTGTTGTGTATTGTGAGTAAATTTTGAGCTATTGCCAGTTTTGACTCGTGACAGATTGAGATAGTGAACAAGATTTACCCTCACATTAAGAATGGCATAAAAGCCCTTTTTCTTACTCAAATTTGTACAATGTATGGTTTTAAAAGTACAGGCTTGGTTACAGTAACAGCATTTTAGTATGGTTTATGTTACCTTACTGCTATAGCAGACTGTTTTAGTCTCTATCAGTGAACATGTGTCTTTTCCAATACAAATTGAAGGGTTCCACAGGGGTCAGTTCTGGGGCCAGCCGCATAACAACAGAGTCTGCTAGAGTAGCTGCTATTAAACTTTGGAAAGTGAACAAACTTGTTATTATGTATGACTGTACCTGCTATGTTAGTAAACTTCCTGTTTTGTGTGACTCTTCTGTGTATGAAATCAAGACGGCAAGACATTTTCTCCAGCTAACTCTAAGTTAATTTCAACAGTTTGTGATATTTCGGTTTAAAGTGTTAACCCCCATTTAAAAAGCATCATATAAAACTGTATGGTTTTGATTCAAAAGCTGTGTAGTTAATTGCTCTGACATATTTGGGATCATTCAGATGTGACCTTCTCAACTGAACTGTCATTACACATCAGACTTAAACAGAAACTCCATAAAAAGCAAGCCGAACTGGTTTTAAAGTGATACTCAACCAAGAAGAAAATCAGAATCACCTCTCTCAGGGTTGTATTTCTTACTGTGAATAAAAATGTGTCTATCTGATTTGTAGTTTTTGAACAGAGCAGCACAGACTCTGTGACTCTCTCTCTCTCTCTCTCTATCTCTCTCTCTCTCACAGACTCTGTCCTGAATCTGTCCTTCCTCAGATTGCCTTTCTGTTCAGTATTAAAGACATTAGATATTTAAATAAAACATTTTTATTAGAATATAAAGATGGAATGTTGAACAACAACAACAGCAACAACAACAACAACAACAATAATAATAACAGTAATAATGATATATTGTGTTATTTCACACTCTGTTTCTGTACTATTAATAGCCTTCAGGCCTTCACCCTTTAAAAACTCAAGTTCAGTTTGTTTTCTCAGTCTCTCTTTCTTTGCGTGTGGCCAGGAGAGAAGTGGGTGTGACAGCTCTAAACCATTTAACCAAGCCACTGATCTTATTACTGAAACACAATAAACCAACTAACTGTGGCTGCCTACTCCCCAGCAAACCTCCATCTCCCCTCTCTTTTTCTCTTTCACTCTCATCCTCTCTCACTCTGTGTGAGAGTGTGTGTGCGTGTGTGGTGTGTGTGTGTGTGTGAGGTGGAGAGCTCGAGTTGGTGCCATTCTCTTGTCAGATTAGCCTGTTCATGCTGCATTATGTGATCAGTGCTTCAATGATCTCATCTGGACAGCAACATATAGGTAATGATGATAACCCACAAAAGCTGACAAAGGCAGAGTGTTCACCCATCCTTATCGGAGCACCTAATGACTCCCCACCTCCACCACCCCTTTCCCTAAAAACAGACAGAACAGAACTGACTGTGAGCTATGAGTAAAAAGGATCATTTTGTCTAATTGAGAATAAATGCATCTAAATTGTGTAGTATAGCCCATAAGCTACAGAGCGGAAACGAGTATATGCGGAAACACGTCCCGAGACATCGGCTCCTTATGTGTTCGTCTGACAGAGTCTCATAACTCATGATGGAGAGGTGAGAGGCCTTCATAACATTCAACAGTGCTTAGAACGCCACCAGACCAAAATGCCAACCGCAGTCTGACTAAAGCAGTCATCACTCACACGAACAGGGAACCCTCATTTTCCCCCATGGACACATTATCAGTTATGAGAGTTAATGTGTTTTTTCTCTTCCTTCTCTCTACTCAGGAACACAATTGGATAAGACATCACTTCTGATGCCACACACGTGAGAAATTACCCAGAAGCCTCTATTTCCAAAACCGCTCACGCTTAAGATCGCATGGTAGACGTTTGCTGCCATTTGAGACAAGTGTGCTATTAATCCAAATAGCTTTCTCCCGCTCTCTCTGCTCAACTCTTCTAATTGAGCTTTTTTTTTTTTTTCAAAACCAAGGGGCTCATTTTTCAGATCAGTCAGACCATGGTTTTGCCCTGAGCATTAGTCCAGAGAGAACAGTGAGATGCTGTTTGATTGCATTTTTACATCAGATACCAACACAACAACTGTACAACTGTGCAACTTGTTGAATAAAAAAGCTGCCTAATTCAATTAATGGTAAATTTCTAGACCTCATTGGTCATCATAGCATTTACA
The DNA here is from genome assembly GCF_902362185.1 of Chanos chanos. NCBI lineage: Eukaryota > Metazoa > Chordata > Actinopteri > Gonorynchiformes > Chanidae > Chanos > Chanos chanos. The sequence goes on from NC_044495.1 coordinate 29,715,508, forward strand.
CTGAGAAATATTCAGAGGAGGAGGAAGCAGCTCTAGAGACTTGCCCATTAGGGTCACTGACATTCACCAGTGTGATTTAAATGTCAAAAAAATGTTAACCGGTAGACCAATGTGAATTGTTATAATTTGCTTGTGAAATTTCAAATGGACACTGAATTATTTGTAACAAACCTGTTGTTTAGCCATTTGCTGCATTAAACTCATTTTTTTTTTCCCAAATGGAAATGTGTTATTAGGCTGAGGTCTTAATAAGGCTAAAAAGAATAGCAGCTTCTGAACAACTCCCTCCTTCACTAATTAAAAAGTACCAACAAATGAGAAAGCAACTGTAATCCAGTGGTTACATAATTATTGCTGTGTAATATGGTTAAAAAAACGGCTGTGGAAGGCATAACCCATGGAAGAGAGAAAAAAAATAACACAAGAATGAAAAATTATGAGAGAAAAGAGAGTAGAACAGAAAGTGACAGAAGGTGATAATATCTGCCAGAACCACTTGAGGCAGCCATTAACTCTTGCCAGAGAAGTCTAAATGAATAGATGCACTGTAAAGAGTGGTGTTGGTAGCCAAAATCTAGTGCTACTTCTTCAATGGAAAACAGTGTGAAACAACTATAGCATTAATAAGCAGTCATAGCAACATAAGAAGTAAACATTGCCATTGGTAATGTTCTTAATCTGTACTGCTACCGTAGCATATTCCTTTACACGTGCTGATTAAATAGTGTCTGTGATTAGTGTTGAAAGAATGAAAGATGAAAGACCCTAAGTTAACATATAGTTCACAAAAAAAAAGGTTGTGTAACCCCTAAAAGTAAAAAGCTGAGAGGAGCAGTTGATGATATACTAGAGGGTTTTAAGCTTTGTCCAGCACAGCTGCCAATAGGTAATCTCATTTCCTCCATGTCTCAAACACATGTCCCAATTATGTCAACGAGATTATACATCCTTGAATAACGATGAAGAGACGACGAATGCACCAAACCGGATCAGCTGTACATTGGGTACCCTACCCTGGACAGCTTTCAATAGTAAACACTTCTTTAAAGATAGCGAAAAAAAAAAAAAGAGATGGTATTACAGAGAGAAGAGCGTTGGGTGGAGGAGAAAAAGAGTCAGAGAATGGGATCAAAATGGAATCTTCCTCTCTTTTTTTCCTGTCAAATTAAATATCTCCTCAAACAAAGATATGTTCCAATTTCATTTAAGCTTCAGCTCCCTCAGTCAGAAATCAAACTGTATCAGTGGCCCCATCAGGGTCCAATAAGGACGGGCTGAACATCTGCAAGAGAGGCAATGACGGGAATGGGATTAAAGACACCACTCTGGAACGGACATTCTTCAACTGCCGCAGGTTTGCCAGTTTCTCTGAGTCGCTCCCTTTTTTTCTCTCTTTTTCTCTCTCTCGTTTATTATCTGTTGTTTACGGTGTTTTCCTCCTTTTTCTGCATCTCTAAGCCTCTACAGATGTTTTCTGCTCTCTGTATAGGCCTGGGTGGAATCTCATGGGGCCGTCGCTCCTAATCCACTTTGCCTTAATCCCTGTAGCGTGGACCTGTTGGCTGTGTGTTTTAGCCCGGCTCACAATGACAGGCTAGCCCACTTTCACGCTACTAATAATCAATGAGCTTCCATGGAGACAGCCATTGGGAAAACACTGTGCCGTTTTGTGTTTGCCTCTTATTGACCAGGTCTAGTGTTGTACATAGAATCACTGTATGGTCTAGATAGTAAATGGGCCCCAAACACAAGTAGTTTTGCTGAATACATTTATGTATGGATGTAAATACGTGTGTGTAAGTATGTATGTATGTATGTATGCATGCATGTAAGTATGTACTTTGTTAGTTAGTTAGTTTGCACTTCTAAAGTCCTTGCAAGTGATTTAAAGGTAAGCCACCTGTATCCATAGAGAAAACAGCACTGCTCGCATAGGGACTCAACATGAAAGCTGTGTGGGACTGATAGTGTTACATAGGATATGATGAAACAAGTTCACACAAAGACACACAATAATGACAAACGATTGGGAATACAACATGATAAATGACTTAAACTAAATCACAAATTAAATTATGAGTCAGATACACATTACCAATACATGTCAGCCATTAAAAGAAGAGTCACAGTGAGCACTACACAATTTGGGTCTCTAAAGCAACCTAAAATATCTATCAGTTTGAGGCTAAATTTTCAGTGCTCCAATTGGAGGTGCATCTGTCACACAGAACACAATATTGTTTAATGCAGCCAGGGGAGGAGTGTCAAAAATCATTACAGCATATGCCAAACAAGGAAAAAAGCCCTCAAAAGAACAGTGGTTGCAAGATGAGAGCTGACAAACATTTTAAAACAATAACCTCAATAAATGAACACAGTGCTAAATGCACACCTTGTCACCCAGACAAAAACTGTATATTGTGAGTTTTACAGACCTGGTTTTGATGGAAGGGCTGCCACTCAGAAATTGCTTGTAACAATGGCTACTGGACAAAATTGCATAACTTGGTGTGACAGGCACTAAACCCACACTTCAGAGCAGCAGAGAAAAGTAATGGCCTGGGATTATCTTTTACTCTCTGTGCTCTATCTGGACACATTCACATCTGGAGAGAGGCAAACGGTGACTTCAAATCACATTTCCTGTTATCAGCCATTAAACATGGGGGTCCATGGGTTTGATGATTCAGCTCTGTATGGGCCTCAAGATATTCATATATTCTTGGATGATCCCATTGTTTTATCTTCCTCCATCTAAATACAGATAAAGAACAGGATAAGGAATCAACTAATCAAAGTCTTAGCTTCCTTTAGAGAATCAGCCAACAGGACGCTTAACTAGAAGAGGCCAATCAGAGATTGTCAGAGATTGAATAATCAACTAGTAAAACTAGAGCTACTTGTCAATAGAAAATGTGGTAGCTGTTTCTGAGCCAGCCAGCCAAAAAAAAAAAAAAAATAGGTGGTAACTAGTAACTAGCCAGTAACAGTTCTCCCTTTTTAAATTTCACTGGACAAGCCATTAGGTTGATTTGTTTTGTATCTGTGGCAAAACTAACTAAATACAAGCTACAATCACCTATCCTCAGCCACTTTTAGCTTTAAAAAGCAGATAAGGGGCATGTTTACTACAGATTTGGTCTGTTTTATGGGGGCAGCCAATAGGAACCTTTTCTTAGTTACAGTCACGTGCAGTTGAATACAGCCTGGGTGAATTTTGTGGTCTTTTTTTCATGCAGTGTTATTTTGCTATGCTGGTGATAGGTTAAACGGGGAGAGCAACAACGAGAGATACTTCAGCTCACCTCGTTACTCTGGGAATGCACAAACACCCACACGGACTGAATAAATACAGATATTATTCAAATATGAAAATGCATAAGCATGTAATTCACTTGTGGAGAGAAAAAGACAGAGACAATGGAAAATCGCCGCAGCTCTGCGAAGACTTACTGCCATATCTAAATTTATCATCAGATACTCAAAAAAAAAAACGAAAAAAAAAAACACAACAAGTTGACAAATTGTGGCTTGGTCCTGCTCACCAGGTTATCATGACAAAACTAGCGCCAACCTGAACACTCAAAGCATTATGGTGCGGTCCTTGCCACCGACCGCAATAAATAATGACCAATAAGGAACACTGGAAATTATATGAACTGCATATCCAAGTGCAGAGGCACTAAAACATTAAGCCACACATACACAGTGAGGAAAGGGGAGAGAGAGAGAGAGAGAGAGAGAGAGAGGGAGAGAGAGAGAAAGAAAGCCCTCAAGCTCCTAGGCATTATTATGGTAGTGAGTTAAGTGAGAGCTGAGGCAACCTCTGAAGACCCTGCTAGAGAATCATTATGCTCTGAGCTATGGGTGGATTTAAGCCTGAAGAAGAGCATAGAGTTCTCTCTCTCTCTCTCCCTCTCCATTCCTCTGTTTATGTCTGCATTTATGTCTGTGATGTGTCTGAATCTGAGAGAGGTAAGAGGCTATGGTGGTTTAGTTCAGCATGTCTCTGATGGACTGCAGTATAAGGACACTTACACTGTAGTCTGGATAAACAAACACTGGGGCAAAAGATGCTGTCATGAACGTACATCAACTCTTCACACACCTCACACTCAACTCTTTCAACTGTCTGCAACACCATCTTCTGTACACACAATCAATTTAAACTGATTAAAGCACACACACACACACACACACACACACACACACACACACACTTTTTGTCGTGGCCCATTTCGTCCCCACCACTGAAAAAAGTTGTGAACATGTTGAACCCGTCTTTGTCCCCTGCACTTTTCAAAACAAACTGACACCCATACACACACACACAAACACAAACACACATAAACATCAGCTAAGTCAAGCCCTTTCTAGAAAAGAAAAGAAAAGAAGAGAAAATAAAATAATATAAAAGAAAAGAAAAGAAACTTTTATTACTGCATACAATTTTCTGGTCACTTGCAATCAACATGAGTCTGCACTTCAGTCTCCTAACAAATTCTAATTCATTCGGTCATTCGGTGGTCCTTTCTTCTCTGTTCACATAATTCTAACAAAAGTGATGTCATAGCAACACAACACACTTTTTGGTTCCAGGCTAAAAAGACTCTTCCAGTATGCCCTGGAGTACATGCAAAACACATTTATCCCAAACTCTCATTTCAGCGGAGATCCCGTCTTTGCGCCAAGGTTTTATATGCTGTTTTGTATAGGTGTTTTGGGAAAAATACAACTGATGTCCTTGACAACAATCTTTGTTTTGATAAAGGTCAGAGAACAAAAGGTCAGCATTATACTGAGAGGCGAAATGTGTGTGCAAGAACATTCTTCTCGTTTGATATGTAGTGCTGTAAACGAACTCAAAATAATAAAAACTTTCAGTAGGTAGGGAAGCACAGAGCAGAGACAGTGCAGCATGGGATTGCACTGGTACACTGTCATTGGCTCCAACATCTCTCACAACAACAGTTCTCAATGGAGAGAACTAGGTTTCTCAAAATCCTTCTAAATAGTGCCAACAGTACAATGTTGTGGTGATTTTGATATAGCTACTAAGTTCATGAGAAGGTTCAAGGAAGTCTCTACCCTGAAGGCTTATACTAGAGTCTTAAATATAACGGCACTAACAGAAACACTATGTGTCATCTAGGTAATGTTGTGAAGAACACTGAAGCTGAAGTTCTGGTGTTTTTTTGGTGTTTTTGTGAGAAATAGGTAATAAACAAGAGACAACCCAGGGAATGAAGATATAGTAGAGAATTTTATTATTGGTTTTTTTTTCAAATTCCTTTTTAAAAATCATTTTAGCTTCTATAGTTTTTGAAATGGTTACAATGTTCAGAGAGAAGATCTCATTTTGTTGAATGAAGTCTTTTTGATGATGCTCTTTTATCATTTACATGAAACAAACATCTGTCATACCTGTAATTAGATTTAGAATTATGAACTTTGCTAAATTCGGGAAATGGGTTTTGACTCATACAGAGCAGAGATGTTGGCACCATCTCTGGTGAACCAAGCATACTGCAGAGAATTACTCTAAAGACACTAAGGATTAGTCAGTGTTGATGAGAGAGCAGTAAAATGGAAAACCAGGAATTTCAAGAATGTTCAGAGGGAATTAAAATTAATATTTCTCTCCCTCACTTTACTTCTTTCATACCCTTTTCATTTAACAGAAGAGACATCATCACTCTAATGTGCTACAGAGTGGATGAGTGGAAAATTACCCACTCCACCTCTCCATCTCCTTGCATTCTCCCTCTTTACTCTTTTCACACATTCTAACTCGCCTATTCCTATCCCTCTTCCCACAACTCTCTTTTATACCCCCAGTTCTTGATTTTTTTTCTTTCCACCTCAACCTGGTTATCAGTAAAACAAGCTGGGAAGATAGGATCCAACCAGGTTTGTTACAGAACAAAAACACACACACATACACCCACCCACCCACAAACACACACACACATACACACACACGCGCACACACGCGCGCACACACACACACACACAGCAGAACCATCATTTGCAGACCAGTGACTGTTCCATCACGATTATCCAAATTCAGTTAAGTTCAGTTGAATCTAACATGTGCATAAGGATAGAACTGTAGGCGACTTGAACTTTTGTACCAGCCAGCGCTCTCAAAATAGGACGTATACACGCATGCACAAACATTATATACACCATGTACTCTTCGAGTCGCTAAGCAACGGCACTTTGTCGGAGGAGGCATGCTAGTCTCCAAGAGAAGGAAGCATTCTGGGAGCTGTTTTGTGTGTGTGTGTGTGTGTGTGTGTTTGCGCGCACACATGTGTGTGTGTAGGATTACTTAAACTCTGAAAGTATTTAATCAATAGTTCACCTCCAACAGGTCTGGAAAAAGTCACCTGTCGAGTTGTGCCCTCTCTGCTTGGCAATGCAAGAGAGGGATGGAAAAAGAGAGGAAGAAAGAGAGGGAGAAAAAGATGAAGGGCAAGCTGGAATGAGAGAGGGGTGAAAGAGAGAAGATGAGCCAAAGAGACAGTGAGGGAGAAAGAGAGGAAGTGAGAACCAGAGGGGGAGAGAGGGAGAAAGGGAAGGAGAGAGAGAGTGAGAGAGAGCCAGAGAGGGAGAGAGGGGGAAAAAGGGTAAGAGAGAGCTGGAGAGAGAGCGGGAAACAGAGGAAGGGAAAGCTGGAAAGAGTGAAAGAGAGGAAGAAAGAGAAAGAAAGAGAGGAGGAGAGAGACAGAGGGAGAAAGAGAGTAAGGGAGGGGGAGGAAGAGAAAGCTGGAGAGAGAGGGGAGAAAGAGAGAAGAGCAGGAGAGAGGGTAGCAGAGTGAAAGACTGTGTCACTTAAGTTAAAACAAAGGAAGTATTTGATATGACTCATATTTTCTTTCATTAAAATAAAAAGAAAGAAATAGGAGAGAGAGTGAGAGACTCTGTCAAACAACAACCAAAGGTAAAAGGTCTGTTCCAAAAACCACTGCCCCCCAAAAAAGTTGAATAGAAAATAAACTGTCAAGACAAAACTGTTAAACATTTTTTGTTGTCAGAGCCCAGCTCTTTTTGCCCTGTCAATTCAAATGTCATTTTGTCATGCTTGTAAAATGAATTTAATTGCCCTGAATTGAGAGAGCAGTAGAGAAAGACATAGTGTTAGGAAGAGAAAATCAGGGTGAATGTGAATCTGGATCTGACAGGTGCTGATGAACCACCCTTTTTGGTGTGGGTCTGTGTGTGTGTGTGTGTGTGTGTGTGTGTGCGCGCGCGTGGCAGATGGAGAGTGGTCCTCCCTCCCCTGGGAGAAAAGGGACAGGATGTGAGATCTAAGGAGGGCTGCCAGCTCCACAGGGAGCAAGACTCATGGTGTGTGTGTGTGTGTGTGTGTGTGTGTTAGCTTGCTTCAAGAAGAAAACAGGACTGAGGGAAGAATAAGCAGGAGGAAGGAAAAATAAGAGGAAAGTGAGGGATAATGAAAAAGGAAAGGGAGGAGATAAAGAGATAGAGTAGTGGAAAAGAGAGAGAGAAAATGGGTAGAAAACAGATGTGTCATAAAAAGAGAGGAAAAGGATGACAAAAAAGCAGTGGACTGAATTACAGAGAAGTGGCTCTTTTCCTCTCTTCAATTGTAATTAAAGGGGAAAATGTCATTAATTAGCAAGTCGGCTGGCTGTGTGTTTAAGCAGTGTGTGTGCGTGTGTGTACCATCCTTCTCAGCATTAAATACAGATCAGGTGACAGAAGCTCTCCAGCACAATAACACTAATAAAGGCACATAATTACTCCAATTGATTTCAGCTCAGTTACACAATACAGAGGAATAGGAAATGGTCGTCCCAAATGCCAGCACTCTCCAGGAAATACCGCAGCACTGAGCACCGCCCGGAGGATGAGATGAATGATGGGGGAGGAAAAGAGGGATGTGACCTATGAAAAAAGGGGGGAGAGAGAAAAGTGTGAGAGAACCACAAAGGAGATGGAGAGAGCAAGGTGTGATCTGGATTAGAGAAAGAAGTAAGGAGAGAGGCAGGGAGTGAGAGATACACAGAGAGAAAGACAGATGAGAGAGGAGAGGTAGTTTGAGTTGAAAAGAAAAAAAGAGAAGAGAGAGAGAGAAAGAGAGAGAGAGGGGGGGATAGAAAGTGAAAGAGTGTGAGAGAGTGGTAGCCGGTGGGAGAGAGATAGAGGGAGGGCAAGAGTGGCACAGAAAGAGAGAGAGGGAGAGAGAAAGAGAACACTTTCACAGCCTGCTCTAACTTCAACCAAGAGCCACCACGAAATCTACCTGACAGTTGCCATGGCAACGCGGGTGCAGATGGGCCCGTCGCCGGGCCTGTGGAGCGTCGCTTAATTGGAAGGCTTTTAGCCTTGGTTCCCTCTCTCTCTCTCACTCTCTCTCTCTCTATACACACACACATACATACATACACACACACACGCATGCACACACACTCATTCATACATGAATGGATATTCTTTCATGTACCAAACTGCCAGGAATCAGTATATCATTTTTAAAATGTGCAGAGAGAGAAATATGTGGGCAAGCTTCATTTTGAAATATTCATAAACATAGTTTTTGTTTTTTGTGTTTGTGTGTGTGTTTATGTGTGTGTGTGTGTGTGTGTGTGTGTGTGTGTGTGTTTGAGGGTTGGTATCTCTATTCAAACTGGCAAAGTAAAACTGAGGGGAAACCAAGCTGACAGTGAAAGTTTGTGTCTTCTCACTCTCTCTCAGTCTCTACATTCCTCTAAAAGACTGTAACTCAACTGTAACAACACATGCAGTGAGGTCCACACTCATGTAATTATTAACAGTCAGGCACACACAGGTGAATTGACAAAACAATCCTGGATTTCTAGCACATTTATATGATTAGAGATTACTTGGAAAGAAAACAATGATATAGGCATCTTTGAGTGTGTAAATTTACAAGTGAAATAAGGTTGCATTTGTGTGTGTGTTTGTGCATGTGTGTGTGTGTGTGTGTATGTGAATAATGTCCCTGAACTGTTTATCATAGATCACCACATGTTGATATTCCAAAAATGAGGTATACCATACAAACTTCTTAACCTGTATGTTTGAGTCCGTGTGTGTGTGTGTGTGTGTGTGTGTGTGTGTGTGTGTGTGTCTAAAGCCTCAGTAGGGATTTTCTGGGTAAGCCATAGACTTTCTGAAAGATGTTCAGCAAGGAGAAACCACACAGTGGGAGATGCTGATTGCAACGTTGTGTGAACGTTATCTGCTCTGCGTGAGCCTATTACAGATACGTTGATGGAATGTTGCCTTCTCTGTGGGAGACTTGTGGAGTGATGTTGAGAAATGTTATCAGTTGAGAGGGGCATTTAACCTCACATAGAGACTGAGAGAAGAGAGAGAGAGAAAAAAAAACCATCCAAAACCAAACCAAAGACACACAATTTACTTCAGATCGAGGAAAACAAATGAGAGAGGCAACGACAACAGAGCTGAGGCAGAAAAATGTCAGAGAACAAGGAAAAACAGTTGAGGTGAGAGACACAGCACACACACACACACACATATAATACATACACACAAGCTCTGTGGCTATCAGACACTCAGACAGAGATTGTGAAACAGTGTGTGTGTATAATCTGGCTGATTTGATAAGAGCTGGACCTGAGCTCTGGGCTGTCAGGTCAATGCTATCAGCCATCACATTGGGCAGCCAACAGGAAATAAGGCCTATCAGCTCTCTCCACACATGCACACACACACACACACACACACACACACACACACACACACACACACACGTATACATGCACACGCACAGGAACACACACACATATACATACACACACACGCACGCACTTACGTGCGCGCGCACACACACACACACAATCGATTCTTATCGACAAGTCCTGTAATTGCATTTCATTAGTTTTCACTGCTAATCCACAAGCTCCTGAGAGGAGTAAAGAAAAGAAAAGAAAAGAAAAAGAGAGAGTGGTACATAAGGCCTGAAGAAAAGGAGAAAGGTGTATGAAAGCAGAGACAGGTGAATGGGAGGGAAGAAGTAAATGCAGAGAAGGTGGAAGGAGAAGAGAAGAGGAGAGGAGAAAAGAAAGGAAAAGGGTTGGAGAGAGTTCAGGAATAGATGGTGTATGACATGGCTGGTTGTCTATTAGTTTGGTAGATTTCTTTCAGACATTCTTGTAAAAGTTGCACTGATCCCCCACATCTCAGTGTATACATTCAAATTCAGTTCATCCAGTATGAATGTGAATGAATTATGTCGCATGGCAGTGGGACTTTGTATGGCATGTAGTGAACATTTGACCTCCAAGGATTGGGGTTACTGACTAAGACTAAGGTTAAGCAGAAGATTGGAGGAAAATGGTCTTGCTCTAGTGTTAGATTAAATAGATAAGGCTTATCTTTGATTTCCTCAGTCAAACTCCAAAGTCTATTTTTCTTTTTCTCTTGTGAATGGGTGTTTATTTAAGCAGCTTTTTCAGGCATTTCGGTAAACATATGAGAGAGCATATACACAGCACACACACACACACACACACACACACACTTCATCACCATCTCCATCATACAGTCTCTTATTCATTCTCTTATGAACACACTGTTACCTACAATGAAAAAATGTCACCACCACCTAAATCCTGTCTTCTCTAAACTCAATTAGTAGTGTGGGATAGTCACACACACACACACACACACACACACACACACTACATGCACACGCACATCAAAACCATGGATGCCACGACAACAAAGACAATCAATGAATTTAATATAAACCTCCCTCCCTCCTTTTCCCCCTCTCCTCCTCTCTTCATATTCCTCCCCTGGAGCAGACAGTGGGAATGTTAATTTGACTTAAATGACTATTACTGTTAGGTAAGAGCAGACTAGACAGAGGGAGAGACACTCAAAGAACAATCCCTTTAATAGTCAAGTCCTCCAGCTACACTCTCTCAGTCTGTCTCTCCCTGTCTCTCTCTCTCTCTCTCTCTCTCTCTCACTCTCTCTCTACTTCCCCCTCAACTCACAAACCAACCACAACCAACTCACTCCGTAATCAAGCAGAATGTGACAGAAAATGTTTAAAAAAAGACATAATGCTATAGGGTTTGTTAAACACGTTACATGTCATGATGTCCTGGAACGCCTTGTCTGTTCTCTGTATAGTCTGCATGTATGGTGTGTGGGTGTGTATGTGCATTTGTGTCTTAATGAGTCAGAGCCCTGTCTTCAAAAAGCTCTGACAGAAGTGGTCTGTGTTCTGTTCCTAACTGTCAGAATGCATCAGAGGAAGAAAGAGAGAGAGAGAGAGAGAGAGAGAGAGAGAGAGAGAGAGAGAGAGAGAGAGGGCTATTCTTGGCAGCAGGGGAGGACACCTGCTTGTCTCTCGTCTGCAGTCCTTACCAAGAAACAAATGAGAGTGGGAGAGTGACAGAAAAACAGACCATATGAACAAAGAAAGAGAGAACAAGAACGAGACAGAGAGAGAGAGAGAGAGTCAGAGAGAGAATTGAAAACATTGACAGCAGTTTTACATCCCCTTCACTGTAGTGGTTTTGTCTGTGTGTGTGTGTGTGTGTGTGTGTGTGGGCAAGAGAAAGAATATAATTAGTTGTATCTCAGGTGTGAGGTATCTGACAGGGCATGCAGGGCAGGTAACCACGGCGACAGACAAGCATACATGTAGGTGGCAACTAATGCTCTTGGGTGGAAAAGCGTCCAATCAAAGCACAGGACTGAGTGCGTAGGCAATTAATTACAAGTTCCTGTCGGACGCATCAAACTTCAAACCATGCGCAAGAAAGAACACCTGTGTGTCACGTTGGATCTGATCTTCCCCCTTTTTTCTTTTTCTCTTGTGAATGTGTGTATATCCCTTACTGCCAGCCGCTAAGGAAAAAAAATGTAAGTAATCAGTCCTTTATGTAGGGAAATCAAGGTTCCAGCCAAACACACACACAATAAAAAGATTTTCTGTAGGCTTCTGTAGGTTTGGGGCTGATAGATAAGTGAGCTATTTATTGATCTCCCTAAACAAAGGACATGCACAGACCCCTACATATTGCTTTTAAGTTCCAATTTACCTTTGAGTTTGTTGTGTCTGCGTGTGGCACTGATATTTTCAGAAGATATACAAAAAAGAAATAGGAATGAATAATTGGCCAATACTAGACAAATTGTACACACACACACACACACACGCAAGGTTAATTTGAAAGATTACTCCAATAAAAGAGAGTGGCCAGGGGTCAGTTAATATGGTCTGTCATAACCATATTGACTAACGCACACACAAGAGCAATTATATCCAGGTATTAAGCTTGGTAAATATTGACAGGGAGCTGTCTAGTAGGTATTTTTTGATCAGTTGGTGAATGTTTTTAATAAAATGTGATCAATGTGATTCTTGGCCGGTTTTAGATGAGAGTGTTCCAAGCCTCAGTGAGATCCATACCATTGATCTCTGTTTGCTTTCTCTGAGTGAAAGCATTCACTTCCCAGCCTGACTGCTTCACGCCCTCAATGAGGTACATACTCACTGTGCTTGAAGTGTTCACACTTCCAAAGGATCAGCACAACTGTGATTTTCATTGGGTTGCTGTAGATAAATGGGTAAATAGATAAATATAGTGACAGAAAGACAAACAGATGATTTTCTGAATTAATAAGGAATATTACATTTTAAGGAACACTAGACTGCATAGAATTATACGCAACGCTTTTCTGCAGAATATGCTTTGAAATGAAAGGAATTATCTGCCAAAAGGGTCAACAAATATCGTATAGGTTCAAAACACTACACACACACACACACACACACACACAAAACCAGCATGCTACTGAAAGAATCTGTTTACAACAGTGCAAATCGTATCAGTAGCCAATCTGGTGCCGTCCAGATTTAAACTGCTGATAGCTACATGTGATTAGATGTGTATTAGGTTCTCTGAACACTGGGCCATAAGGTAGGCCAAGGTAACTGAGGTTTCATAAATGATGATCTGGTAAAGGTATTTAGTTACACATTTGACGAAATAGTTTCACAATTGTTTACACACATTTTCTGAATCTTTGGCTCACTTTCTCAAAACTTTAAACACAAAGCCACAAACAGAAAACTCTACAAATCTCTAGAAAATGCAAACACTGCATTCAAAACTGTTTACTCTCTTTCCTTTTTTTTTTTTTTTTTGCATCAAACGACACACACTATCATATGAATAGATCTTTCTACCAACCAACTACACACTGTGCTCAACACAAAACACTCCTATGAATATCTTATCAGTAGGTTTATGCCTTTTGCATTTTCAGTGTTACACTGTAGCCGGTTGTAAAAGACTGTTACAATAATGTATCTACTCAAATATATAACACACAAATGCAATACAGTAACAAACATTCTCCATAATGCAGTATTTTTGAACACTTATGTTTTGTATGTAACACTTTACATACCCAACAGGAGAAAACCAGGAAAAACATTCAGTAAGACAAAGGCTCTTCTGCAAAAAAAATTAAATAAAAGTGTCTCATTCTCTCAAAACACTAAACACAGAGACAAACAAATGCAAAATGTAAGAAAAAAGGGAAAAAAAAAATCCCGTCTCCTATTTTGGTCTGGCCACAGCACCACATCTACATCACAAGTGATGTTCTCCTTGGCTAAACAGCAGGGAAAGAATCTTCTGGAGTGATGGATCCAGCAACCAAAAGCCCCAACATCAACCTCACCACATGCATCCTCCATTGCCTAGAGAGGAGGCATGTGCAAGGGGATGGCGGTCACACACCGTCCATCGCCGTGCCGAAAAAAACTCTCCAGTTGGGTTTAGGAATGGGGAATATGGTGGGTGGTTGATGAACAAGTTGCGGACCACATGACAACATACCTGGCCTGCTCTGGTCCACCCCTCTGCTCAGCTGGAGTGAGGATGCCATGTAGTCTGTCCAGGAATGTGATGAGACGGGCAGTACTGTAGGGACCAAGGTTGGCACAGTGATAGAGGATGCCTTGGTGGCTAACGGCTGGGCACATGGTGATATTCCCTCCACACTGTTCAGTGACATTCACAATGGTATGGTGGCCAGTAATGTTCCGTCCCTGTCCCTTTCTTTTGGATGTCAAAGCCAGCCTCATCAATGAAAATATAAACATGCTGAATTGCAGCAGCATGCAGCTCCAAGACTCTCTGAAACAGACAAGAAGATGATGAGATAGACCTAGAGCAGTCAATATGGTGAAGCACAATGTGCTGGATTATAGTACTATAATGTGTCTATACAGTGCTGACTTGATAGTAAATTCACAGTATAGCACTTACTTGCACATATTCATAGCGCTGTTCAACCCTCTCTGAGTTTCACTTAAATAGCAACCTGTAGCCCTGTTTCATCCGGATTTGGTTGCGCTGTAATACATGATCCAATGCAGGCAAGCTCACCTGGTGAATGTTGTTGAATATTGTGTTGCCTGCAGTTATGTGGTTCTGGATTTCTCGTAGTCTAATGGTACTGTTTGCCACCACCATGCTCACAATAGCGGTCTCCTGGTGTGAACAGCTGCTGTCTTCCACCATTGCCTGGTCATCTCTCACTTCTGCAGAAGATCCAAAAATATGATTGGTTACAATAAGCTAAAATGATTTCTTTTTTGTAATAAGAAATGACATTACTGTGACATTCACTGAGTAACAACAATCACTGAATAACATAGGCCTACTGATATGTCGGACTACCATACACTACAGTACACATACATAAAGAGCAGTAGAATAGTGTGGATTATAGGGAATTTACCGGTTCTCATTTCTGAATGTACGGATGATGGATGCAACCATGTAGCGGCTCAGGCACTCTCTGCCCAGCTTCCCTCACACTCAGTGCATACTTCAGCACATGGTCAACCAATGTGGCCCTGATTTCATCTGTAACAACTGTCCGTCCTCGTCCTCACCCTCACCCTCCTCCTCCTCCTCCTCCTCCTCCTCCTCCTCCTCCTCCTCCCCCTCTCACTCTCACTGCTTGACCTCTAGCTCTTCACCATTGACCTCCATAACAGGAGCTCATCTGTGGCCTTTTTATATTGCTAAAGCTCTGATTTCTATGTGAACAATTAAGCAACCAGCGCTTAAACCTGTGAGGAGTGGGTGTTGCCAATTGGTAAATAAAGCTTGGCATTTTGATTGGTGTTGCTTTCCAAAGGAACACAAGAGATTTTAATTTTGAATGTTGTGCCTAATGTAGAGAGTTGTGTGTAGTGTTTTGCAAAAAGTCTGATGCAGAATTGAAAACTGAGTGTAAAGCAGAAACTGTGCTTGTAATTTTGCAGACTTGGTGAAGGGATTTGGTACGTGAGTTTCAGGTTTCAGTAACTGCGCTTCAAGTTCTAATTTTAGTGTGTAAACAGTTGTGGAAAACTGTAAGAAATACTGACACCTGTTACTTTTGGGTCACTATGACTTCGGGTCCAATTTATTCCATAACTCATCTAAACCTTTGAATACAAATATGAAACTGGGCACAACATTACAGATATACATGTAGAATACAACTAAATAGTCATAAACAACATCAGCTGTTTTGATAACGCTCTAGCCCCCCCCCCCCCCCCCCCCCCCCAAACTAGCTTGCGTTCTAATATCTTGGAAATGGGCCTGTAACTGCCCGATTCCCTGGAATTACGAAATCCGGAAGTCCGGTCTGCAACACACAATAATAGTTTTCTGCACTACCCAATTTCCATGGTGATTTACCTCATTACATCATGTTTCTGCATTCCCTGCCCGATTTACAATATTTTATTAGGTCATATTTCATAACTATGCCATTGTTTATGCTATGCTATGCTAATATGCTAAGCCTACGGACAATAAACTAAGATAAACTAAACTTAACTGTACTTTGCTAATATGCGAAGCCTTCAGAGAATCTTTGAAAAAAAAAAAAACTGTGCTTCAATAACATTATCAGTATATGCTAACACTCTCTCAATGAAAACAATCCGTGTTCTTCGTGCCGTAAAATGTTTACTCATGAGCAGTAGAGATCCGGCACTGCTGGATCACGTCATATAGTGTGCGCACGCTTCGGATACTGCACATGCGTATTACAGTCTGGACTTCCGGACTTTCGTACTTCCGGCAAAATCGGGCAGCTATCAAAATCAACTGCGCATGTGTGTTGCAGACCGGACTTCCGGATTTCGTAATTCTGGGGAAAATCTGGGAGCGAGGAAAATTGGGCAGCTACAGAGCCTAGTACCAGGTATTTATGAGTAGGCCTATGGAGAAATATTTGATGAGTTTGTGGCACTCTGAGTTAGACAGAGGTGTTCATAGAGATAGTTCAACAGCAAAAGTTATCTTGGGTCATACTGACCCTAAGACAATAGGCGTTACTTTTTTTGTGGCAGCTACACTGAAAATGATAAGAAAGAAAGATTGCCTAAATGTCCATTTTTGGGGTCATTTAAGGAAGTTACATAGGAGGCCATGTACTTAGATTAATGTTTTGTATCATTTTCTCAAGTTATTATGACCCCACAACAATAGGAGGGTTAAGGTAAATGGCATTGATGGGGAGCAGGGACGAACAAATGATCCATTCAGGGGTGTGTGTGTGTGTGTATGTGTGGGTGTGTTCTTGACAATGGATGTAATAATGGCGCTCATATAACAACTAAACAGACAACAAATACACAAACAAGCTACATGATCTGATTTCAGGACAAAATGTGTTTTGATGTAAATAGTAGTTCAGTGGGCGCACACACACACACACACACACACACATACACACACACACACTACCAGGCAAAAAAAATCACTGCTATATGCCAGGATCTGAGTACATGCACAAACACACAGACACACACTCAAACAGACCTTTAGCCTCCCCTCTGGATACATAGAAGACGGTGCAGAAGTTGCATTCAAGTCATTGGCTAAGACCGCACTAAACAGTGATGAAAACTAAGACGAAACCAGCTTAAACACTGATGAGTGAATTCAATACTAGGGTATCTAAAATGAGCTGAATTCCTCTATGTAATTGTCTACTGTTAAAGCCTGCTGCTTTCTCTACTTTTCATTATAGAAGCAAGTTGTCTCAAACACACACACAGAGTCACAAACTCACACTCTTGTACACACATTCAAGGGGATATTGAGTAGCAAGCTGTTGTCTCTTGACGACGACGGTCGATATGAGCATCCTGGTGCCGACAGGGGGTTTTTGAGACACTTAGGAAGGCCCCTGAATCGCCTGTTTCATTGCTGCACTATATGACAGAGGCTAATCTGCTAGGGCCTGGAAGCAAATTATCTGTGGTGAGACATTGCCACATGAGTACACCAGAGAGAGAGAGAGAGAGAGGGAGAGAGACAGAGAGAGAGAAAGAGAATCAGATGACACTTGAGAACAAACTCCCTCAGGTGTCATTTTCTTATTTTGTTCTAATTTCTAGCTCTGTCGAGAGAGAGAGAGAGAGAGAGAGAGAGAGAGAGAGAGAGTGAGAGAGAGTGAGAGAGAGAGAATACTAATAAATGAATCAGAATGATTGCTCTGAATGACACACATCTGGTTGCTGTAAAAGGCCGCTGTTTTATGAGCAGTATGGTGAACTGCAGCAGGCTGATATAGTGTTTTTTTTTTTCACTGGAATTACTAGGAGAAGATGAATGATGCAATCCTTTCATGCCAGAGGGAAACTATTGCAGTCCAATTCAGAGAGGTGACAACATTCGCAGCACAGGGGAACACGCAGCCCCTGACTCTAAACTCACACAATCACCACAGAGAGGGGAGAGAGAGAGAGAGAGAGAGAGAGATGTAAGGACAGGGAGAGAAAAGAGTAGGATGGAAGGAAATAAAGTGAGGTAGGGTGAGAGAATTGGGGGAGAAAAAGGTACCTTACCTAGAGAATGAGAGAGTGAGAAATGGAGAGTGAGAAACAGAGAAGAAAAAAGGTTGGGGGGAGAGAGAATGGCTGTGATTAAATGCCCCAAAAGAATGATAGTTAATAGAAGATGAGATATGTATCTGATTAGTCGCTTGGGTACTTCACTTGTTTGTCACCTCAGTCTAGGAGGATATTCCAGAGCAAGCCTCATAGAGTTTGTTTTACAACATGAATATCCCATATTTAAAAAAAAAAAAAAAGTATTAATAATGAAAAATTGCCCCAGATAATATACTGGGATTGTGTGTGTGTCTGCTAGCTGGTAAATCACTCATATTTCTTTCCATTTATTTTTATTCGCCATCCAATGAATAGTTTAAGTAGATGGTTTGACTTTGCTACATTTTCACCAGTTTTAGCAAAAATTGGATTAATGGCTAAACTGTCTGGCAGGAAAATGAAAGTGAAAAAATGAAAGCTGAGTATAAGGAACGGAAAGATGGAGGGATAGAGAGAGAACCCATTAGATCTGGTGGTAAATTTGTTTTTTTATTTAGGAGAAAGACAAGACAGGGAGAATGTTAAGGAGAGGAGGAGACAAAAAGGAAGAGAGAGAGAGAGAGAGAGAGAGAGAGAGAGATGAGGAGTGTGAGGGAAGGAAGTTAGGTGGAAAGGAGTAGAGGTTGAGTTCTCCTGCTCTGATCGGTGCTGTATAATAACTGAGCTTCTGGATCAGTGCTCAGCCTATCCCACGGTCCGATCAAACTGACAGCCAGGATCTCACAGACGATACACATGACCGCCCCAACCCACCGCTGAGTTAGACACACACACATACACACACACACACACACACACACACGCGCGCGCGCGCGGGCGCATGCACAGAATTACAGATAAGTGGAAGGGAGCAAAGTGATACAATAACCTCAAATAAACTAAAATATCAGTACATTTACCTCAGTATATTTACACATCCTCTCCCTCTCTCTCTCTTACACATGTATATGAAACACACACACACACACACACACACACACACACAGCTGTACCGGAAACCTAAACAGTGGCTGGATGTTAAGCAGTCTCTTTCAGTGCCTGTTTGATTGTAGAGCAGGTCTACATCCTTTAAAGACAGTGGCCCATGGGAAAGAGTATTACTGACCTCACTCTGAAAGCCCTCAATTCACTCTGTGTCTATTAGCTACCGACTCCCAACTCTGAGCAAACACACAACTGAACAACTGAATCATCTCTTTCTTACCGCTGAGAGGAGAGACATACACCTGGCACTACCATCTGAAACTAAACACACAGTGTCTGAGACACAGACAGAATCCACTTTGTATTTCTAATGAATCAACACTGTTATATTTTCAGATCAAAAGTGTGGTAGAGTGCTTGAGTGGAATGGCCTGTTTGACTAAGTTCAGGACAGCTCTTAATGACTGACTGCAGATTGGACCTCTCCTCTTTGACAGACATATGGTCTAATATCTTTACAGACTAACAAAGTGGAACAATTTGCATCACCTCAAACACAACGAGGCAAGTGACTGTTTACTGTCTGTGAATGTTGCTGGAACATACTGAGAACGTTGAGAGAACATCTCATTTGGTTGTCATATGCAGTAAATGTTATGGTTTACTTACTTATCAAATTTGACCATTATCCAACCACTGAGATTTACCATTCTTTTAAAGAAGGAAGCTGAGGTCAAGAAGGCAACAACATACTAAGATTACCCAGGAAACACAACAAAGCGAAGAGAAATCCATGTGTTATAGTAATTGTACAAAACTCTACACCCTCCATCATCCTCACAGCTCTTAAAATACATGTCAGAGCAGACAGTCTGGGCAAGAACATTTACGAACAATTTTCAGACTAAAAGGACTTAAGGTTTCAGTGAGGCATTAAGTACTTCTTACAGGCTGATAGAACCACATCTGTCTCTTAAAGTGAAAAAAGTTGAAGACACATCAGTTATTCATCTTTACTTTTGAAAAAAAAAAAAAAAAGGAATATGGTATTTTTCTGACCTCATTATCCTTCCTCTGGAGCTTTTGTCAACAATTTTTTCTCTTGCTTTCATCAAACAGGCTTTTAGCTATATGAGGCTACAGATAACAATTACCAAGCCTTTTGACTATGGGAATAATAGGCAATAGGCTTTCAATGAGAGAGCCCCTATTGGGCAAGAATAGCCTTTCCTGACACCCCCTCCTGTTTAAGAGATATTTTTCCAAGAATGTGGGGTAGAATCCAGTAATATAATGTTTGCTCAGGGACGTTAATACATTAAGTATTGTACGCTCAGTATGGCGTGGCTCAGCAAGACAGCTAGTGAAACGAGAAAAGGTGACTTTTGAGGGTTTTATTTTCTTTTTAATTACTTTTACTCTTACAAATTATGGTCATACTTTTGGTCCTTTGAAACCAAACATGCACTGAGTTGTTATCACAATGGTTTCATTTATACTGTCAGTTGTGAGTACTGGCCTGAGGAGACAAGTAGAGGATAGACACAGAAAGGGAACACTGAAGAGGAATGGGATGGAGCCAAAGCTTGAAATCATTGAATACTATTTTTTCCTTGGTCTACCTTTTAAACTGGAACAAATTTCCGCTGATGGCTCTTTGTGTGTGGTGAGGTTCTGAATACTGCAGTCCCTCAGCAATCACATCCCCTGTAATGTTCCAGTTTCTGCTTTATGGAGTAATGACGTCTCAGACGCCAGAATTCGGTCTGTACGCTCCACTCTCAAACTGACACATACTCGTAAGTCCATGGTCAAAACCTGCTGCAGGCTTGTCTTTCTCCCGTTAATCCTGTTCAGAAGAGATGACACACACACACACACACACACACACACACACACACACACCAGAATACACTGTAGTGGTGCAGAACTTTGGTAAGAGGCTTAAGGGGAAGAAGTGAAATACACACATAGAGTTCAGACATCAAGTTAAATGCTAAATGTGTGTGTGTCTAAGTGGCTCTTATTAAACACAGTTCACTGCTTCTTGTATTACGCTGTGAGTCTGTGCGTGTGTGTGTGTGTGTGTGTGTGTGTGTGTGTATTTGTGTATGTGTGTGTGTACATGCAGTGCCTAATTGTACCTCATGCTGTGTCAACTTCCAGTTACACGTTCACAAACACCTGCAGACCCTTCAAAAGCCTTATACATCAGTACACAGTAGCCGAGTCTGAGTGAGAGTGTGAGATTATTTGTCGCTGTGAGAGTGTGTTTATGAGTTGGAAAGAGTATGTTTGCGGGAGAAAGAGAGGGAGAGAGAGAAGAGAGAGCAGGAAAGACAGGAAGAGAGAGAGAGAGATTTAGTGAGAGAGAGAGAGTGTGAGACATAAGTAAAATAAAATTAACAAGGAAACATAAAATAGACTTATAAATGACAGTAAGACAACAGGGCAAATTCAACACCATACGGAAATTAAATAGTAATTGCATGAAGCTATATACTCCCATCATTCTTACAGCCATTAAAAACATGTCCTATTTAAGAAGCGACTAATCTGGCTGTTATACTTAGCATGACCATTGACTCCATGTTATAGAGAAGACGTAGCCAGATTTACAAACTGCTTCTGGACTGTGAGACTTTAATGCGTCAATGAAGCCTAGGTGTGTGATATGGAGGAGTAGTCAGCTTAGCTCCAACCTGAAGAACAAAGGAGTAAAAATAGACACTGATGGGGATGAAGGGCACATGAGGTAAAACAGTGGGAAGGAAAAGCGGTGTGTAGCAGAAGGAATGAGAGAAAGAAGGATGAGTAGGAGATGTAGACATGATGCCATAACAGAAGAGAAGGAGAAGATTCAGGGTGTGTGTGTGTGTGTGTGTGTGTGTGAGTGTGAGTGTGAGTGGGAGGTGTGAGAGAGTTGAACGATGAGAGATTCACACTGAATTCTGCAAGAAGAATGGTGCAGAGGAGGAGATGAGAGAGAGGGGGATGGTGGAAAAATCTCTTGATCCAGCACCCCATCCTTCCAGAAGGTTCTCCTCCCACACAGAGCAAAACATTTCTTAACATCCAGTCTCTGCCCCCCCCACCCCCCACCCCTCACCCCAAACACACACACAGTGCATTCATTCACTTTTTCCACTCCTCTACTGATAAATACAACATTTTAGGGGTCAGAAATCAAACTAGAACATCACCTGACCCCCTGACGCAGAAAGAAAACTGACTCTTTTGTCTTTGTGAGTTTTCACAGAGAAACGATGATGGAATCACATGTGTCACAAGCACATCCAATTTTATTAACCAGTCAGAAAAACTGACACACCCTCTCAAGGCGCAGCTGCTTCATCAGCCAATCACAGGCCTTACGGATCTGTGACTGATTGCATCTGTCCACTGTCATTACCGGGCAGACCAATTAAATGCATTTCACATGAAAAAAAGGGGTACTTGAGTGTGTATATGTGTGTGTGTGTCTGTGTGTTTGCTCTCCACTCCTGTCATACTGGCAATAATTAGTGGAGGCACTGTTTTGATGAGCAGATATAGGACTTCCCTTAATGAGTGCCAGATTGTGAGTATCCTTGTGTATGTGTGTGTGTGTGTGTTTGTGTGTATACAAGCCTGTCTGATTGTACATATGCATGCAAGATTGCAGCTTTTGATAGGGATGGTAGTTGCTCTTCTGAATAGTTAGCTTTGAGCTCAATCAACACCTGCGCCTACAACTCCCATGACCTCTTTCAACCCCTCCATTTTATGTGAAGTAGTCACGTGATCTGCTGAAGGCTAACAGTGAGAGTGTTGTCATAAAGTCAGTCATGTGGAAGGAAGCTCTGCTTCTCCCTGCATTCAAAAACTACACACATAATATCTGAAAGCAAAATATTCCAGCATGTCTCAAATGTTTCTGCCTGGGCCTACAGATAGTCCCTCCTTGTCATACTGACCTTTTTTTTTAAATATATATATTTAGCAATAACCCACATTTTTGACAAAACATATTATGGGGCAAGAATGGTTTCAAAATTGCTTCAGTAGATTCAGTTTACTTTAAGGTGGTTCATGGCAGCATAAAATCTACAAAATCTATAAAAGTTTGGTGACTATGGGATAATATTTTAAGGGTATCTCATCTCACTGATTTGTAATAAGTCTTATTATAATTATCTCACTATAATGAGATCTGCCATATGGCAAAAAGAAGGATGAAAACAATACGAGATAAGTGAAAGGTTCATTAGATATCCAATCAAAAGACAATGAGGCTTGTGATGGTAAAAAAAAGGGAAAGGAAGAGTATTGAAGGTATCATCAAACACGACCTAACTGCTCAGCTCTCTGTCTTGCACACATATGTGTGTGTGTGTGTGTGTGTGCATGTGTGTGTGTGTGTGTGTGTGTGTGTGTGTGTGTATGTGTGTGTGATCGCTTTCTTTTAATGTGTCTGCAAGCGCCCAACAGTTCCTCAAACACATGGAGCTCTGGGCTCTGCTTATCTCGCCTGGCAGAAGTGGCTCTTGGTGACTCTTCACCACGGCAACCAGAACCTCTTCTCATTTTAACTCACACACATTAAAAGACCATCAGCACTGATTGAATGCCTTAGAACACTAATCTACATTTACATACACTCAACCCACACACCTGAAGGACAGACTTCAGTGCAGGCTCCTACAGGACTGATCACACACACATACACACACACACACACACACACACACACATGCGCGCACATGCCCACAATCACGCACACGCACGCACGCACGCACACACACACACACACACACACACACAGAGTCATTATCTGGGTGTGTAGTTATAACATTTGATTTTTTCAAATAGCTAAGAAATTGCTTTGTTGATTGCACACACAAATGCGTGCAGACACACACACACACACACACACACACACACAGAAAAATACGGAGGGAATGAAACTGTTGCCTTTTAAAACTCAATCTCATTTTTTGTGTCTTAATGTTCCTCTCAGTAGCGTGGCTATTAGAGGCCCTGTATGCAGCACTGTCACAGAATAGAGAAGTCTTTGAAAAAAAAAAAAAACCTTGGGTGGTCCAGACATTGTTAATCAATGGAAACCTCTGGAAGCTTCTATAAAATGTTTGATTTCAATTTCCTTTTATCAAATCATACCTGTTTGCCTAAGGCCAGTGTTAACAATATGAAGCAAGCAAATTTTATTTCAGTGAATAAAAAAATTAGCTCTGCTAGATGAGGTGGCAGAAACTAAACACTAAGAAATACGTATTTGTGGCATAGACGACAGAAACCCTAACACTGCCTGATTTTAGTGTATGTCTGTGTGTGTGTGTGTGTGTGTGTGTGTGTGTGTGTGTGTGTGTGAGTATGTGCGTGTGTGCATGTTTGTTTGTGTGAATGTATGTGTGTGTTTGTGTGAATGTGTGTGTGTGTGTGATATCTTGGCTTTAATCTGTATACAGATCAAAGACTGCCATCACTGAGTTCTGCTCATTAATCACAAATCCTGTAATGTATTCTCAGTCTCTAAGCATGGCCTCTGAAAACACAGTGCAGCCACCTCCTCTCATTAAACATACACACACTGCTGCCCTAATGAGTGCACGCTGTATTGGTAGGAAATCAATTTAAACCAATTAAAAGAACACACACACACACACACACGCACACGCACACGCACACACACATGCACGCACAAAGTAACACATTCCCTGATGGCCACAATTTATAAGTCAGTTAAAAGCGAAAAACACTAAGTTTTATTGTTTGATCTTAGACTCCCACATCAAGAATTGTTTTTGGCACATATTAAACTGATGCATTTGTTTTCCACTCGAAGAACAAGTGTCATTATACAGTGTAAGTCAAATGGAGAACATGACTTTGATGCAGACAGCACAGAAAAGGTAAAAAAAAAATAATTAAAAAATAAGAAAGAAACTGGTGGGTGTGAGCATGTACTGCTAAGTGGCTAACAGAATATTTCAAAGGAAAATCAACAAATTATTGTATATTATTGTGATACATCTATATTCTACAAAACTCCACAAGGATGATGAAAATAGTTGTGAATCAAACTTCTGTGTGTACAAGTGTAAGTCTGAGTAAGTCCTCCAAAGTCCTGAAATGTTGCTTCCAAAAGTAATCCACAGAAAACACAGCACTGGGCTGCAGTGTACTTTCAGTACTTCACCATCTGACTGAATCGTGACAGGTGGCACATATTTCTGTGCTTCACACTGAAATAATGAAACCAGCAAAGCTAGATTAGTCCATTTATTCTTCTACTGAGGGACTTCAGTCTTTCTTACAACAACACCTCTAATGTGCTTTTACACACAGAGGTAGAAAGAGAGAAAAAGAGACAGAGAGAGCGAGAGAGAGAGAGAGAGAGAGAGAGAAGAAGAAGAATAAGAAGAAGAAGAAGAAGGAGAAGAAGGAGAAGGATAGAAGGAGACCTGCAGACCAGAATTGACAGGCTGACAGTAAACCTAAATTAAACACCAAAGACTGAGGGGAAGAGAGGGGGATAGAGAGTTTGAGAAAGAAGAGAGGGAGATAGAGAAAGTGAGAAAGAAGAGAGGAAGATAGAGAAAGAGAGAGGGAAGGTGGGAAGTAGACAAGTAGTAGAACATATACTGTAGTGAAAGATGTGCTGAAAAAGAAAAACAAAAACCGACCAAATAGATAAACGTGTAAGGTGTGTCAGGTGTGTGTGTGTACTGCCAATCAAAGTGTGGGGCTGTAATGAAATTCCCTGTGAGACTTGTCAGGCTGTCTCACACACAGGTCATTTACTTCCCTCTCACACTCTTACACAGTCTGACAGTATCCACACAACTCAGTGTGGAAATGTTAATCAAAACTGCAACAGCATTACATCACACCCACACACAGACACACACACACACACACACACACACACACACACACACACACACAGACACACACACACACACACACACAGACACACACACACACACACACACACACACAGACACACACAGACACGCACACACACACACAGACACACACACACACAGACACACACACAGACACACACACAGACAGAATACTACTGCAGAGCTAATTATGAATGACAAATGAAATAATCTCACATCCAGCGGTATTAGAAAGAGAGAGAGAGAGATGATAGAAATCATGGCATTGTCATGTGGTAGAAAACACCAGCAGGACACAGGTAACTCTACAACACTATGGGACATTGCACATTGGAAGTAAGTATGCAACACTGAACTTAGCTAGCACATACTCCGCAGCAGCCCAGTGGTGCTGAAAATGAAGCCTGTGTCTCCTCTGTTAGTGGCCCATGTGACAGCCCCCCCCCCCCCCCTTCATGATAATCAAATGACTACGAGGTGCCAGAGAAGAACAGTCTCGTGTGTTGTGTTGTAAGAAGGGAAGTCCACCATTAGTTACCCAGCAGAAGAATAAGTACACTTTAAAAACATGGCTTGGGATTTGAAATGTCAACAGTAGAGTGAAGTGGTAAAACCCTGTTTTGGCAGATGGAGCTGCGTGTTTGATGATATAAAAGGAAAACCAGGGAGTCTGGTGTACCAAAGACCATCAGTGTCAAATGAGAGAGATCTGACCTTGAACATACAGGAGTCTAGAATCAGTAAACAAAAACAAATGAAATGAAAAAAAATGACACAAAAACAAAAAATCATCAGAAATAAAAAAAAAAAAATCCTTCTGTATTAGAGAATGTCCATTCACAAGAGTTTATGTTTTGAGAAGTCATTACTGCAGCATCCTTTGAAGTTTTTTGCCACGAAGCGAAATCGAAGAATTCTTTCTCAAAGCAATATTCAGAGAATGCCTTTTGGACTGTAGTAAATCAATCATTTTTACAACAAATATCAGACTGAATTTCAGAGCAAATACCAAAGATACTCAACTATTGACAGAGCAATATCGAAAATACTGAGTGCAATTTCAGATGATGTTTTCTTAATTGCCAAAAGACATCAGAGAAATTTTGACTCAGGAAAGCATCAGTCTTCCAGATAGTGCACACTTTGTAGCGCTTTTTTTTTTTAACTGGAGCAGAAAAATGTCACTCATTTGTCATGTGACAAAGCTCCATAATCCAGATGCACTCTTAATGGCTGTGCCTCTTTGCTTCTACACACTCCAGACTCATGCCAAACCCTCTCTGGGTGTGTGAGTATTATTACTGTAAATCTAACTGAGACAGCACTGTGTATTTCCATAGATCAGACATACCCAGTATAGATTAGAGTAGAGCTGCTGTCATTCATGCACATTATGCTTTGAATGATGCAAATGAATAGCCGAGTCACCTTTTCTCAATCTTTTTTTAAATCTTTTCTTGTTTGTTTGTTTTGTGTGTGTGTGTGTGTGTGTGTGTGTGTGTGTATGTGTGTGTGTGTGTGTAAGAATGTTTTCAGTCCTTTACCAACCACATCACTATTTTTGACTTTCTGTTGGGCATTTGGGACATTGATTTGTATGCATGTGAACATAGTGAAATTCTTCCAATGCAACACTGAGGTCTAAAAGAAGCCTCATTTTTGGGCCCTACTGAAGCGGAGTTGTTAAGAACAGACACCTTCAATATTTCTGTGTTGGGCATTTGTGTATTTTGATTGATGTATTTTTTACATTTTTGCCTTGTTGCAGATTGTTGCTGTATATCCTCTTTAATTACTACAGATTTCTACACATCCTGCTTTGTGCTAACACGCTGTTATTGTTTCTGTCTCCTGTTTTCACGATACCCATAGTGCAGTGGAGTTATTTTTTTATGACAGAGAGTAAAATTTAACTGAAAACTCTTACGTCTAATTGCATTATTTGAATGAGACCAATTGTTTAGATTAACTGATTAATCAACGAGAGTCTATAGATTCATCAGTTACATCAGTTACAAAATAATTGTTAGTAGCAGTCCAAACCTTAAGTCATTGTCTCAGTTCGACTGGCACTGTGCTCTGGATGGATAAAACAATGTTAATAAGTAAGAGATTAGTCATTATATGAGTTGTCCACATAACAGTGTGGATGCTGTTAATGAGCAGAAAATGTGTGGTCTTAAATAGTAAGTCCTAATGCAAAAAATAACAGTGGAAAAAAAAGGTTCTCTTTTCTTACATGGGCTCACATGAACTCTCTCTCCCTCTCTCTCTCTCTCTCTCTCTCTCTCTCAGACACACAGAGACACAGACACACACAGAGACACAGACACACACACACACATACACATACAGCTCGGTAACAAGCAGCAAAACTTGTCCTAGGGATGGCAGAGTACTTTACAGTAATTTAACAGTAATGGTCTTATTAGCAATACTAATGGGTGTGTCACCTCCCTCTCACTAATTTTACATTTGGAAAACAGAGAGTGAGAGAGAGAGAGAGAGAGAGAGAGGTAAGAGAGAATCTCTCATGTATTACATGAGCTGTCCATGACAAAATGAATGAGACGATTTAGAGGATACAAAAACACAAACACACACAGCACACACACACACACATACACACACACAAAGAGAGAGAGAGAGAGAGAGAGAGAGGGTAAAAATGCAAATAACACATTCAGGAAAATATAACTTTCAGATTAAAGCAAGTCTTCTGGGAGCCATCTTGTTGTCTGTTCATCTTGTCAAGTAAAAGAGAGCGATGAGATTAGTTTTCATTATTTTTTCAACACATTGCAGACCACTGGAGGAAAAAAAACACCAAACCTTGCTGTACCAACCTACCACCAAGGAATCTCTCTGTTAGACAACAGAAATGTTACTTATTTGACAACTCCAGTGGCTGGCACGAAGTCCTCTATTAGGAAAATAAGCAACCTGACATAACAATCCAAAATAAGCATGTACAAATAAACAACCACGACCAATCAGATTGTCCATTCACACTATCACTATGTTCCAACCGACACTGCTACTTTCACAAGACCTGTATCTTATTTTTCCTATCCGGCATATGTGAGATTTATGTGACCACAGTAAACCACAGATTATCCTTTTTTCATTAGGTCATATACAGACCTCTGTAACACACTGTGTTAAAATACAATCTGACAGTCAACATGCAACATGTGCACCTCACACCTGTTTTAGGAGTTACAGTGGTAATTGTCTCCTGTCTCATTCAGAAATTCGATGATCCACTGGTTGTCACTGAGGAAATGTACAATGCCGGTCCAATTGTGCCCAATTCCACATAAAAAAGGAGATTTTGCAATGGCATGAAGAATGGTTCACATGATTACAATAATACGTCTTAATTTTATTCCAGTTCAGCATGGCAGCATGACATCAATCACATACATAGCACTGTTTTTTTTTTTTTTTTTGTTTTTTTTTTGTCATGGCTTCTTGAGACATAATTGTCATAGCTCATATGCTAACAGTGAATATAAAGAGTGGATGCATTGTTCTGTTGTCAGCTTAAAAAAGCCGTTATCATAATTAGTCAACGGACACACGAAGGAAAGCGTAACAACAATGGCATAACAATGAGGGAATGGCATAGCTAGCTGTTGTGGCATTAGCATTGTGGGGACCTTGAGTGTGAGCTGTAAAAGAGGCTTGTCCTTTCCCTGCTAATCCTGTTCAGAGAGTGCCAATGACACACACACACACACACACACACACACACACACACACACACATACTCCAAAACACACTGTAGCAGAGCAGCGCTGGGCTAAGAGGCTTAAGGGGAAGAAGTGAAACACCCAAGGCCTTTGAGTCTGTGTGTGTGTGTGTGTGTGTGTGTGTGTTATGTGGAGAGGGAAGCAATAAAGTATTTTTTATAATAATGGTATGGTACCTCTGTGACACACAGAAAGCGCTTGACTGAGCTGAGATGTTTCATTTATGTGAATGAGTGTCATGGCCCTCACCCCTGTAGATACCTCTGTCTCTCTCCATCTCTCACTCTCCCTCTCTCTTGCACACACACACACACACACACACACATGCACACACACACCTAGGCATACTGCCCTTTTCATTCTGTTGCTGGCAATCAAACTTTAATTAAACCAACTGGTTTCCATTCCTCCTCTCTCTCTCTCTCTCTCTCTCTCTCTCTGTGTCTCAGACACACACAGGCACACATAGACTCTCACTCTCCTGTTGAGTATTTATGGTGGGGCCCATAAAGCTGTCGTGTTGTTGTTCCCCATGGTCGCGTTCCCTCTGTGGTATGAAGGGGCTAATTGGAGCCAGAGCCTGGCTGCCCAGCACACATAAATAATGAATCCAGCAGTCAGGGCCAGCCATCCAGCCCTACCCCTGGAGAGCACTTATCCCCTCTCTCCATTCCCTCAAACCCTCTCTCCCCTCTTCTGTTATTCTCCTCTCCATCTCACTTTCCTACTCCTTATCTCTGATCGGCTTCTGGCCTCCTCTCCTCTCTTCTTCATTCGTATTCTCTCTCTTCCCTTACTCTTCCTTTGTTCCTGCTCTTGCAGTCTCCTGTCCAAGTCTACTCTTCTTCCTCTTGTCTCACTTCCTCTCCCTCTTGCTTTTCCTCCCCTCACCACTGTTCTCCTTTCATTTCCTGTCCTCTTCATCCCTTCTTCCTTTCTTATTTTCCAAACCTCATTGCCTCCTTCTCTTTTTCAATGCATTCACAACCTCCTCTTTCACTCCCTCTCTCTCCAGTGATTTGTTTCTTATTGAGAAGTCAGCCTTGCTCCTCGGTGAATAGCTTGTCAGTCACATCCGGCACTTGCAGGGCACTGCGTCAGCCATGTGTCAGCGTAGAAGAGTGTGTGTGTGTGTGTGTGTATGTGTATGTGTGTATATGAAGCGGTACAGCATGTCCCCTGCTCTCCGTCAGAGCTTTGATGTTCTGTCCCCTGGAGTATGGCTGGATAGTGTTATGGAAGCTTCCTCTCCCCTGTCTCCTCCCACATTCTGTCTCTCGCACTATCCAGGAGGAGAGAGACCAGCTCCCAATCATTCTGAGTAATGTCTCTCCACCAGTCCCTCTGAGAGAAAGAGAAAAAGACAGAAAAAGAGAGAGAGAGAGAGAGAAAGAGAGAGAGAGAGAGAGAGAGAGAGAGAGAGAGAGAGAGAGAGAGAGAGAGAGCAAAAGAGAGTGAGAAAGAGACAAAAAAAACAAACACAAAAACAGAGAGGAACAGAGAGAAGAAACACCTGTAGTGAGATTTCACCTGCTGAAGAAGTTGATGTTGAATTCCCTTTCACACTCTCTCCCTCCCTTCCTCCTCCACAGGTTTTCCACTCAATGACTTAGTACCTTCAAAAACTCTAGTATTTTAATCCATTTAAAATG
This sequence comes from Chanos chanos, assembly GCF_902362185.1. Lineage (NCBI taxonomy): Eukaryota > Metazoa > Chordata > Actinopteri > Gonorynchiformes > Chanidae > Chanos > Chanos chanos. The sequence goes on from NC_044495.1 coordinate 29,746,700, forward strand.
TACTGTCTAGGAGCCTCCTGCTGTCTTTGTTTCTCTCTCACTCTCCTTCACTTCCTCCGTCTCTCCTCAACCCAACCCTCTTGCGTTCTACCCCCCCCCCCGTCTCTCTCTCTCTCTCTCTCTCTCTCTCTCTCTCTCTCTCTCTCTCTCTCTCTCTCTCTCTCTTTCTAACTCGTTTCATCTCTATCTTGTTTTTCACACTCTCTCTCTCTCTGCGTATGCCTTCCTCTGTGTGCTCCCAGAATTGTCTTTGAAATGCATCTAATTAGCGCTCTGCACGTCGCTGGGGTTAAATTAAATTGCTAAGATACAGGAAGGCGGAGGTCAATAGCTCCATGAAGACTGTCAGCACAGATAATTGGACTTTCTCTTTTTTCTGTGCATGATCAAAATGCCAACGGACAGAGCACCGATGTTTCTACTGAGGCAGAGATGTAGGATGTTTTAGGGGGGAAAAAAAAGAAAGAGACAGAGAGGGAGAGAGGGTGAGAGGTATTTTTAGACCAGTGAA
>NC_044495.1:29749710-29794710 GCF_902362185.1 Chanos chanos
TATTTACACTTCTTTACATCTCTGTATAAAAGATGTCTTCGAAAAAAGCTTTGGAGTTGAAAACACAGTCTTGAGAATCTCATCTGTCCCCCCTCCCTCATTCTCTCTCTCTCTCTCTCTCTCTCTCTCTCTCACTCTCTCTCTCTCTCCCTCCCCCCTCTTCTATCTGTCTTTTTTCAGTGCTTCATTAGGCAGCATGAGTTATGACTTTGAAGAGCAGCATCTCTATAGCCAGGTTTCATATCACTGCACCCACCCATAATTAAAACACATCTCCACAAGCTCATGACAAAGAAGAACACCATCTACAATCAGGATGGGAGAGGAGAGGAGAGCAGAGAGCAGAGAGAAGAGGAGGAACCAAATGAAGAGTTTAGAAGACAGGAGGGGACATGAGAGGAAAAGCAAAGAGATGAGAAGTCAGGAGAGGGAAGGAGAGGATAGGGAAGAGGAATGAGAAGAGGATAGCATGTTCTCTCTCTCTCTCTCTCTCTCGCTCTCTCTCTCTCTCTCTCTCTCTCTCTCTCTCTCTGGACTATTGCTTTGTGGCCTTTGAGGCTGTGAGGCTTTAATGAGCTCATCTTCCCCCTTTCCTTATTATCTTCATGCTGTTTTATCACACACATCAAACACACACACACACATACACACACACACAAACATATCTTTTAAGCTTCTTTTCCCCACTCATTTTATCAAAGAATAAATAATCTGGTCACATTTTTACAAAGTGATTTAATAAGCTGACCATTTCCTTACGCAATGGATCATCAGTGATGGCAAACACATCAACCAAGCATGAGTGCTTCTTCACGAAACTCATCAACCATTTATCATTCCACCATTCACCACATCACAAAATCTTAGTTCATGTTTATTGAAAGATTCAGGGCTTTTTTTTAGATTCTATCTGTTATGTACGGTGGGCTTTCTTTAGTTGAACATTATTACTGAAGTAGTGATATTGTCTCTGTGCAGTGTGACGATCCTTACTTTTATGTACAGTATTAATCTGCTATGTTTGTGTGTGTGTGTGTGTGTGTGTGTATGTGTGTGCACTTAGGAAGGGGTGAGCTCACAGTGATACATGAACAATTTCAATAAGTAACAAATGCCACTCATATCGACTTTGCTTTTCATCACTTTTACTTCTCTCTCTCTCTCTCTACCTCTCTCTCTCTACCTCTCTCTATCTGTGTGTGTGTGTGTGATTACATGTAGACAAAGGCCTCAAACTGCACAGCGTGTTTGGGGATGTGATTATCTTAGCACACAATTGAACAGTGAAGAAAAGAGAGGGGGAGAGACACAGAGAGAGTAGCAGGATTAAAATGAGGGTTAGAAAAAAGTGTGGAGTTTGACTGTAGAAACTCAAAAGGGAGTCTTTTAATTTGGAGGCTTTCGGATCGACAGGAAACTCATTATATGTGTCATATTAACAAAGGAATAAATCTGCATTTCTCTAAAGAAATAACAAAATGACAGACATACAGAGAGACAGAGAGAGGGAGAAAGAAAGAGACAGAGAGACAGACAGAGACAGACTAAGAAATAAATAACAATTGTCAGAACACATTATTTCCTCACAGTGAGACAGTACTTTGTCTTTGGTTGAGTCACTGCCCTTGCATGTTATTATTATTAGTATTATTAGTAGTAGTAGTAGTAGTAGTATTATTATGAAAAAGAGGAGAGATTGACAAAGAGACAGACAGACAGACAGACAGACAGAGATAGTCATTATGTGGTAAGATAGGACTTGAGGACCCTGTGATGGCCATCTTGGCCTGGGAGCCCACGTGGGAGGCCTCTCTTTCTCCAGTCTTATTGGAGAGATAGGACTCAATGGGCTAAGGTTATTGCTCTCTCTGGTTGTTAAGAGTAACAAAGCGTTTTTTTTTTCTCCAGGATCCGTTGGTGCCTGTGCCAAGCTTTTGATCCCCTCCAGATGACCCAGGAAAATGTAAAAGCCCTGAGTTTGAAAAGAGTCCGATACAAAGAAGTCCTCACAATAATATTCCTCTTGCCAGATGGATTAGATAGAAAATGGCAAGTGCTCGCTCTTTCTCTCTCTCTCTCTCTCTCTCTCTCTCTCTCTCTCTCTCTGTTTTTATGCCTTCTTTTTTCCCATTCACAGAAGAAAGACTGAAAAATCGGCCTGTGTTTCGGAAGTGGATCTGTGAGAGAAAGAGGGTGAGTGAGAGAGGAAAGGGGCAGAGATGTTAGGTACAGATTGATATGGTGGATTTGTGGCTACAGCACTTGTCTCTCTCTCTCTCTCTCTCTCTCACACACACACACACACACACAGACACACACACACACACAGAATAAAACAAACAGAAAAAACCCTGCAAAGATTCTGTACTACTCTTGTGCAATCTGCGAAATTAACCCATGACCTTTTAGTGAGGCAGTGAGAGTGGAACCATTAGAGAAGGCCAGTCCAGTGAAACCACAGTCTAGTGAAAGCAAAAACTAAAGGGAAAAAAACACTCATGAAAAGAAGCGACATCTGTGGAGACTTTTGCTGTCTGTTTAACAATCTAAAAATATCCCATCCCTTATTTGTCACACATCTCACTCTGAACATGCAACTGCATGCTCAACTTAATCAACATTGTCAACACAGTCAAATGCTTCTCTTAAACAAGTTGATTAGTGTCTTTTCTTAAACAAATGTTTATTCGTTCTAAGTATTAGACATGCACCAAAATAATCTCTGATTTCTTCTCTCTCTACAAGCATAAAACAGATCATTTTTCAATTTTTAGCACTGTCTAATCTGTCGTATGATCAATCCAGAGCCTAAAGGAAAATTCACTGTACATCACAGAGGAGTCATGTTCCTGTCCCCTGTTGTTTTGGAAGCCAGTCTCTCAGGATGGCAGTGAGAACATACAACAAACGCTCACAGGTCTTAACTGATCTATGACAGCAAGTAAGCTAAGTGATAATTGGTTGAATCAACAGAAAACAAATAACGCGACATCTCGAAAAAACGTGAGACTACAGTCCTGCAAAATATGGGTGGATTACTAAGCATACAAAGGCCACCATCTCTTTCATTACCCTCCAGCTGAAATGGCTTCCTGCTTTTCTAGCCTCTGATAAGACAGTGGATGTCTTCCAAAAACAGCCTGATGGCATTTTGCTCGCAAACTGCATCATAACTTCTTTGTCGATCTCATGGCATTACCTTGTGATTAATGTAATGATGTCCTTAGTCGTTTTTGGGCAGAGGGCCCTCTTATAGTGGCCATTCCGAGCCAGTGTTGTGATGTGGAGTCATTCCATTGCCTGAATCTGTACTAAATGAAGTTTTCCGTGATCCATTACCAATTCCCAGCAGCCGTTAAATCTTCTAGGAGAAGATGGGAAAGCTCAAAAGGGATATCAATCTGTAATAGTCCAATTAATTCACAGTGTGGCAATAAAGCTCAGATCATCACACGGATGATATTGAAGAGCGGCCTCCGTTCCTGACTTAATATCTGCAAGATTTAAACAGCTTCCCATACTTCATATCAGGAGACTTTCTGAAAACGCTAGAATGATCTGGTCTCTCAAGTGAATACTTCTTGAAATGTTTCACATCTATTAGCAATTAAGTGTGCAATTAAGCATGTTTATATGATAAATTCCTGAGTTTAAAAAAAGCAATTTATTTTGAATAATTTTTGTAAAAACTGTATTTTTTTAAGATGAAGACTTGGTTAGCTGTAAAACTGTCTCATCATTCAGATAATGGCTTTCAGCTCTGACAGTGTGTGTGTGTGTTTTTTTAATGTCTTCATTTTTGGTTTTAATCTTTGCAAATCAGTGTTAGTGTTTGCAGAGCGGGTAAACACAGACAAACAGTTTTTCATCCATTCATTACAGTGGGGTCTTTGTGCCAAGTTTCAAATTAGCACTTTTCATTAAATAAACATCATTTCAATTATAATTAGAAGTGTGCAATTACTGGTGGTCCAGAAATGAGATAAAGTTTGATACTAAAATCTAATGAGTGGAATTCTGTTCCCACTGGACAGTTTAATGCCACTGTCTGTGTGTGTACACACATGCCTGTGTGCATCCGTGTGTACGCATGTGTGTGTGTGTGAGTGTGTGTTTAAGCTAAGTGTGTGTGCGTGATACGCATAATCACCATATATAACACAGACTAAAAGAAAAGGTGAGAGATGAAGAGAAAAGAAAAAGGCAAAAATTTAGCAAAACACATTCACACACACAGAGGGAGACAGTGAGAGACAGATAGAGAGGGAGAGAAACAGAGCAAGAGTGTGTGTGTGTGTGTGTGTGTGTGTGTGTGTGAGAGAGAGGGAGAGAGAGAGAGAGAGAGAGAGAGAGAGAGGAACTAGAAGTAACAATGATCAATTCCATCACCCTCAGGGAAGAGGGAGACATATCCACGTGAGTGCAACAATTTGATGAAAGACCTCGCTTGCTTGTTAGGAGGAAAGAGAGAGAGAGAGAGATAAAAAGCAAGAAAGAGCAGGAGAAATCACAGAGATCCAGAAGCCATCCAAAAGACGAGAAAACGCAATTTTGAAAGAATCAGGTTATGAATTTTCTTGTTTTTCGTCTGCTGTGTTTCCCTCCTCCTCAAACAAGAGTTTATTATTGCTTCTTGTGCAAAGGCGTTCACAGACAATACAAACACCGTCAGTCAGCCACCTATAGCAATAAGGACTGCAATGTGTGTGTGTCTGAATTCATCAGTGCATCCACTGCATGCTTCATATTAAAACTAGCAGCCATATGGGTAAAGAGAAGCGCTTATTAAAACCCCAAACCTACTCACTATCATACAACCCACAGAAAATTGACAGAGAGAGAGAGAGCGAGAGAGAGAGATCGAAAGAGAGCAAGCGAGAGACAGAGAGCGATAGAGGTGGAAGTCATTAAGTGTCATTTAGTTAGAACCACTGTATGTTTATTAAAAAAGTTTATATATGAGTTACTCCACTTAATGGAGTCATTTTAATGACTTTATTCAGTGACAAAGCCATGAGAGCTGAGAGGGAGAGAGAGAGAGAGAGAGAGAGAGAGAGAGTGAGAGTGCACAGATGGATTGTCAGTGCTGTATGTAGCTTCCTGTTCCAGTGAGAAGTGTGTGGGAGGGCCGTCATTTCTTCGTGTGAGACAGACGGAGAGAGAACAAGTGAGAGAGAGAGGGAGAGAGAGAGAGAGAGGAAGAGGACAGGATAAGAGACCAGCTTCTGCTTTCACAAGCTCCCACACAAGTCACACGTTTCCATGGATGTGAAGAGCGGGGAGTTCCACAGGGCTGCGTGGTACTGAATGCAGCCCTGTAAAGGCCAGGGAAGGAGGAGGCAAAATGCCTGTTTGTCTTTTCATGAGGCAGTTTAGATATTGGCTCAATGCAGAATCCAACCCTGTGTGATATTTCTGTGTAATCTCTTAAGACAGTGGTTTTTAATCGATACTTGCTTCCTAAATGCAATATTCCTCTGATTCTCTATACTCAGATCATTATCCAGCCTCCCTACCTCCTACTCTCTCTCCTTCTCTCTCTAAATCATCTCTCTATCCACTCCAATCCTCTCCTCCCACTCGTCCTCCAATCATGCTTACTCTCTCTCTCTTTCTCTCTCTCTCTCTCTCTTTCTCTATCGTCACCTATGCTCATTCTTTCTCTTCATCCAAAAAAATCTCTTTCTCTCTGTTTCTCTATGTCGATTCTTTTTGCCATTTTTCTTGTCAATCTGTCCATCCTCCTTTTTTCTCACCAGTCTCTCTCTTCTCTCTCTCTCTCTCTCTCTCTCTCTCTCTCTCCCTCTCGCTCTCTCTCAACCCTTTCCTTGTCTCCTCTCTGAGCCCAGAGAGTGCTAGATGACTGTTTACCTTTCTTCAGGTGGAATTACGCCTTAATAATGTTTTTATTGGCTGTCGTAAAGGCAGACTCTGCCATCCCTCTGCCAATATTTGTTTAATTCTCCAGTCTTGGGTTACTGCGATTTAATGAAATTTTGAAATATAATAAAGAAATCTTATTAGTGCAAGAACACACAATGCTAATATCCTCTGACACATTCAGTGATTACATAGTGTAAGCCTTTCCTTCTCCTTTGGCGGCATGAGAGACTTATGGGACAGTCGATTAAATGCCACTTAATTAGGAGATAAAGCCACACACGCGCGCGCGCGCACACACACACATATAAATGCAAATACAGGGTGTATTATTCCGTAATGCTCTTGTGTCTGAAAACACCCCAAAATTGCAGTTATGTTATGACACATTGATAATAATGTTACCAGCATATACTAACAGTTGACTGAACCCCTCCTTTTGGATGTGTTAAAAATTGTGACAAACTATTTTGCACTGTGCATCCTGCGTCTTTGATTGGATGTATGATCGCAGGGAAGCAACACTCATTTCCTGGTTCCTGGTCATATTCATCTTTTTAAAATGTCACTTTAAACCCATAGTCAGAATAAACACAAGGCCTCGCATGCAAACAGATGCTACTGGGTGCACACACACGCACGCACACATGCACACACACACACACACACACACACACACACTCTCTCTCTTACAGAGTCAGAGTGGAGGTCACCAGCAGGGACTGTTGTCTGTACTGGTTAAATCTGGAAGTGGGAGGTGTGTGCGGGTGTTTGTGTTGCTGTGTTCTCTCTTTATCTCTCTCTTGCCCTTACCCCTCTCTCTCTCTCTCTCCCTCTCTCTCTCTCTCAGAATCTTTCAAACATTTTCTCCATCCCCTGCTGCCATTCCTCATCAACAACATTAATCAAAATATCAGCCTCTAATTCAATTAGAGAAAACCTCCATTATACAACAGCACAGCTCAGCCTCAGCATGGGGCCCAAGTCTTCCATTTAACTTCTTACTAAACTTTCCTATAACTTCTAACTAAACTTCCTTTTAGCATCTCACTAAACTCAGTTTAACCTCTTGCTTAGCTCCATTGAATTCCTTACTAAATTCATTTTAACTTGTTGCTTAACTCAATTTAACTCCTTACTAAACTCTCATTTAACTTCTCACTAAACTTACATTTAACTCTTTACTAAACTGTCAAAAGAAGAGCTACCAAGCGAGGAACAGTGATGTTGGTCATGGGAAACTGTGAGCCACATGCACTGCAGTGTAAAATGATTCTGACAGCAACAGATATTTTAACAATGGATGCAAAACCAGTGGAACTAAAGGCTTTTTCTCTTTACTGTAGTAAACCAGTCTAGTGGATACTTCAGTGACATTATGAGACCAGACCTTTCTGTAGTAGCTGTATCACTGCAGAGGTCAATGCCTTCTAGATTCATGCCTTCTATACTCTGCTGATATTAAAAGTTATAGTGTGACTTATATCATACAGCTGTCATGAACACATCAGTCACACTTCTGATGAATATTTATACACAGACTTGCCTCCAAAGAATAGTGTACTCCCACTGCCATGCTTGCTCTCTCTCTCTCTCTCTCTCTCTCTCTCTCTCACACACACACACACATACACACACACATACTCCTGAACCAAAACACCAACAAACCACACTGATGCCTCCTCAAAACAAGTTCATAGGTTCAGCTCCACATGATTCCCTCTCCCTTCCACTGTCCTTCAGCCTGTTTTTTAACGTTTTGTATTATGTCATGTCTATTCTTTTATGTTCTTTACAGTTTGGTCCTCAGCTATTCAAAGCTGGACTGCTTTCAGAACAGCATCCTCCCTGAGGGGACAGATTAAAAGACTACACTTCCCAGACACCACTGATTTGTCTTTCTTCAAGGATTTTGTAGATATCTCAAGTCAGTTTACACGTCATGTTGAGAATTCGTTCATATAAATATGTATATATATATATATATATATATATGTGTGTGTGTGTGTGTGTGTGTGTGTGTGTGTGTGTGTGTGTGTTTGTGTGTGGGTGTGTGTATAGTTTTTTAGATCTGATCAATGGAATTAACCCAGCGCCTAGCCTTTTAATGGGGAGTGAAACATCCATGTAATTTTAAGGTGATCTGCATTTGCCCGATGTTTGTTAACTTTAACTAATGCTGTGGACCTCTTGTAAGCCATAACCGTTTGCTAACAAACATAAACAGTAACTATTGTGGTGAGCAATGGATCCCTTACTGTCATTACACAGCCATGAGGTTAGTCAACAACACCCTTTCTTAGTCCAACTGGTATGTACAAAGCAAAAAGGTCCATTGAAATTGCCAGTTGGTAACCATTAAATGAAAACAGATCTTGCAATGTTTTTGCCTCAGTCAAAGCACTTTACAGGCATGGGTTTGGAAGAAAATAAACGTATGAAATGACTATGGGGCTGGAGGAATGATTTTGGAGAAGATGCCTTAGGGTTACAGATGTGCAGGAGAGGGTGAAAAGTGCTTATGAAAGCAATGAAGCTGGAAAAAGCACTGCTTGGCGGTGGGAAGTGGAAACTGGCATGTGCTATCTTCAAAAAGCTGAAGGGTTAGATATGCCCAAAATGACAGTCAGAGAGGGAGAGATAAACAGAGACGGAGAGAGAGAGAGAGAAACAGAGAGAGAGAAAGTTGGCCAGAGATGACTAAAGTGTTAAAACACCACCATCATTCAACGGGGCTTGAAAACCATTACAAAGATTTTGAACTGTCCTGTTCAGCCAATGAATGAGCTGGGGGCAAATCAACACACCTGATTCTCTTGATCACTAAAGCCTTACCAAAGTGTTACATAATAAACTCATTTTCATTTTCGATAGAGAATTCTTCAAACAGCTAAGTCTTGACCCACTACACTGCACCTGTATATATGCCTAAGTATGCACTGCTACTGTATGTATGCCTAAGTATGCACTGCTACTGTATGTAAAGTTGAAGTCAGAAGTTTACATACGCTAAGTCATTAAAACTTATTTTTTAACTACTCCACAGCTTTCATGTTAACAAACTAGTTGGTTAGGACATCTACTTTGAGCATGACAAACAATTGTTTACAGACAGATTATTTCACTTATAATTCACTATATCACAAGTCCAGTGAGTCAGAAGTTCACATACACTAACTTGACTGTGCCTTTGAACAGCTTGAAAAATTACAGAAAATGATGTCATGGCTTTAGAAGTTTCTGATAGGCTAATTGACATCATTTGAGTCAACTGGAGGTGTACCTGTGGATGTATTGTAAGGCCTACCTTCAAACTCAGTGCCTCTTTGCTTGACATCATGGGAAAATCAAAAAGGTCAGCCAAGACCTCAGAATAAAAATTGTGGACCTTCACAAGTCTGGTTCATCCTTCGGAGCAATTTCCAAACGTCTGAAAGTACCATGTTCATCTGTACAAACAATAGTATGCAAGTATAAACACCACGGGACTATGCAGCTGTCATACTGCTCATGAAGGAGATGCGTTCTTCAGATAAACATACTTTGGTGCGAAAAGTGCACATCAATCCCAGAACAACAGCAAAGGACCTTGTGAAGATGCTGGAGGAAACAGGTGCAAAAGTATCTATATCCACAGTGAAATGAGTCCTATATCGCCATAACTTGAAAGGCCACTAAGCAAGACCACTGCTCCAAAACTGCCATAAAAAAAGCCAGAATACAGTTTGGAACTGCGCATGGGGATAAAGATGTTACTTTTTGGAGAAATGTCCTCTGGTCTGATGAAACAAAAATTGAACTGTTTGGCCATAATGACCATTGTTATGTTCGGAGGAAAAAGGGGGAGGCTTGCAAGTCGAAGAACATCATCCCAACTGTGAAGCACAGGGGTGGCAGCATCATGTTGTGGGGGTGCTTTGCTGCAGGAGGGACTGGTGCACTTCAGAAAAATAGATGGCATCATGACGAAGGAAAATTATGTGGATATATTGAAGCAACATCTCAAGGCATCAGCCAGGAATTAAAGCTTGGTCACAAATGGGTCTCCCAAATGGACAATGACCTCAAGAATACTTCCAAAATCATGACAAAATGGCTTAAGGACAACAGGGTGAGGGTATTGCAGTGGTCATCACAAAGCCCTGACCTCAATCCGATTGAAAATTTGTGGGCAGAGCTGAAAAAGTGTGTGCGAACAAGGAAGTCTACAAACCTGACTCAGTTGTACCAGTTCTGTCGGGAGGAACGGGCCAAAATTCCAGCAACTTATTGTGAGAAGCTTGTGGAAGACTGCCCTAAACATTTGACCCAAGTTAAACAATTTAAAATCAATGCTACCAAATACTAACTAAGTGTATGTAAACTTCGGACCCACTGGGAATGTGATGGAAGAAATAAAAATTGAAATAAATCATTCTCTCTACAATCATTCTGACAATTAGTAGTGATCCTAACTGACCTAAGACAGGCAATGTTTATTAGGATTAATGTCAGGAATTGTGAAAAACTAAGTTTAAATGATTTGCCTAAGCTGTATGTAAACGTCCAACTTCAACTGTATTCTCCATTCATATCATCCTGTATTGGCTAATGGTAGATTTTAATCTCCTGGCTTTCTCTATAGTTGTTTAACTTACTGGGATTTGAGTCTTTTAGCCAGGCTTTTACTGCAAATGAGAATTTGTTCTCAATTAACTAGCATGTTAAAAAAGAATTGTCAAAATAAAATAAATAAATACACTCATTTAATTCTAAATGATCTCACTCTGTGGCCATCTCTCTCATCTTTTCCTTACTCTTCTCCTTTTCATGCATTAACTGAGGCATGCAAATTCCGCCCCCTGTAGATGCTAATTAGGCCACTGAGGCACTGCAGAGGGCCAACCAGAGAGTCACCACCAGGAACCAGGGCACCCCTGCATTCTGGGTAATGGCTTCTCATCCAATTAGAGCTGAGTGCAATCATTTTCGCGTTTTATTTTTTTTTTAAATCTGGCCGCCCGACATAAGTCAGATCTAATAACTAAGCCGATGACACTGAGCAGAGAATGAATGGAAAACAAATGTAGACAAACACAGAAAAAGTGGAAGATTTGAAAAGATTAAAGGCGTTGAATAAGAAAGAAAGGGCAAGAAATGGAGTGAAAGAAAAAGGGAAGGGAAAAAAACAGACTCTGTTTATTTACAATCATTTCCTGAGGTAACCCTGTGGGTAGACTGTGGCTTTAAACAGGGTCTGTTTGTTTGGGTATTGATTTGTGTTCCTGAACCAAATCCAGTGATTATTTACTGTCGGACCCACTCAGATAGGTGCTGCAGGGCCATTAAAAACACCCCACCACCCTAGCACCATACAACCTTCAATCTTCCTAAAATAAATGAATCATGAAAGCATCACTCCATTCTCCCACCGTTGCCCTAAGTGACGGCAGTGACAGCTGCCTGTATGCGCTCCCTCTGAGCGCGGCATGCTGGGGGATGTAGGCTGTCAGGTCACATTATGGGCCAGCTGAGTAAGACCCACCAGGAACAAGACATATAACATGCACACATAGACACACAGACACAGACACACACACAGACACACACACACAAGGATACACACATATATACACGATTCCAGGAATGCAAATTAACCCTATGAACACACAATAATAGGCAGAAACATATGAACACACATTCACACACACACAAACACACCCACACACAGGCATGGATACATAGACAATTATGTAAAACAAATGAAGAGATCATTTGGATAATGCTGCTCATTGTTTTCCATTAATAGATATGATGGATATGTTAAGAAGCAACACTGCTCCAGGTGTCAGTCAATCACTGTGTGTCCATGTGTGTATGTGAGCAGGTGTGTGTTTGTGTGTGTGCACGTGTGTGTGCCTGTTTGGTTGTGTGCGTTTGTCAGAAAAGCTGTAAACAGACACCGTTTCAATCTCTGTTGGCATGGCCTTGTCTTAATGTATGATTAGTGTGATGGATAGAATCGTCTATAGGACTTTGAATTCAACTGAATAATGTGTGGAAAAGTGTTGCTGATGCTTTGTACATGTCAGTGTGACACAGCGAATGGTGAGGAAGGCATCAGGCAAGACAGATTAGGTTATGGTTTTCTGTGTCTCTCAAAAGCTTCCATACAACGAAAGTTCACGATTGTCAGCTCTATTTTGCTACGGCATAGCTGGTTTTCCTTATGGGTGGAGAGGCAACAGTGATGAGAGTTTGTACGAGAGGCAGACGAGGTTTGTGGGGCACACTGTTGTGCTTATATAAGCCAAACGCCTGGCACAGTCATTTTACAGCAGCTAAACAATCAACACTGTGGGAGACAGCCAATTTCGCTTAAAGGTAGGTCATGAACTGTGTGTGTGTGTGTGTGTGCGTGTGTGTGTGTGTGTGTGTGTGTGTGTGTAGGAACGGTGTGTAGACAGGGTGAAGAGAAAATGGGACGAAGAGCTGGATGTGTGTGTGTGTATTATGGGCATGGCTCAAGAAAGCTTGTTTTTTTTTTAAAGTTGGTAGTTTGTGTGTCTGTATGGTCGTCTGTCTGGATGTCCCTGGCTTTGGAGAGGGAGAGGGAGAGAGGGAGAGAGTGTCTGTACATGTCTGTGTGTGTTTGCATGTGACTCCAAGCTCCTCTCTGACAGTAAAGCTGGCTCCTGAAGTGGAAGCTGAGAGATTATAAACAGCTCATCTCTGTCAACCTGTCACACACACATACACAACTCACACACACTCCTCATTTTCCATGACATCACTCAGGCACAGGACCACAGCCTGTGCCATCACATCATATTACCACAATCAGAACAAAAAACCCCCAGAACAATGCCCAGCACAACAACAACAACAAAACAGCGTAAAGTTCAGCTGAGTTCACAGAATACAGGTTTCTGTGTATAAATATTTGATTGGGTGATTTTCATAATGCATATATTATGAATTCAGTGTCTAAATGTGGACAATTTACTGGAACAAACCTAACCAAATAAATCCACAAATGACTGGACAACACTCAGATAGTGAAGACAACTACAACAAGCAAACAGAACCTTAAAACTCCACACAGTGCCTTCTATCACATACTCCCTATTACTGCACATGTACATTACTCTATGGTTTCACTGTACATCCTCCTCTCTCTCTCTCTCTCTCTCTCTCTCTCTCTTATTTATGACTTTGTCATAACCATCTTCATCACATTACTTTTACTCTTAGTGATTTCCCTGCTTTCCCTTCCTCTTTCTCCACCCCAATACTTTCTGCCTCATACTCCAAAATTCTGCCTCATATAAAAAAATGTCATCAAACTGACAAAAATAACAGCAAAAAGAGTGGAACAAAAACAAAGTAATAATGCTCAAAAAGGAAAAAAAAAAAGTGGTTGAAGACAGCTTGATTTGCAACAGGGGGTAAATATTCCTCAGATTAAACAGCTGTAATGGTGCAAAAACTCAACACCAAACCAGCTCCCTTCTGGCCCCTTCTGGCATGTTCTTCACAATATTCATTTCTATAGAACAGTTTGCTTTGAAAAAGAGCTTGCTGGTGGATATACCATTGAAATATCAGCATGAGTAGTAAGAAAGGCCTTCACATATAAAATAGAAAGAAAGAACGGTATAAATTAAATACATTTTTGCAAATTAAACCTGACTAGTCCTGAATGGTAACTGGCCCTGGCATTTCAGAAATGTGATTTAAGAGTAAACCTTGGATAAACTTTCACATCCTTTTTCCTTATCTGAACCTCTCTGCAGTACACAGCATTAGCAGGAAAACACATCAACTCTGCCCTCTAATCAACTCATCTGTGTACCCTGGATAAGAGACAGCAATAAAAACGTCATGCACTATCTCAGAAAGTTGTATGTATTAAAGAAAGTACTGAGAAAGAGAGATGTCATAGAGTGTTACGACTAAGATAATGAAATGACACTCAAAGCAGTAACTAGAATGGTCCTTTATTACAAATATGACACATTTATATGTTTAGTTATATGTCATTATGTTCCTTCCTTGAGAGAATCTGACTGGCTAAGAGGATGAGGGGAGTGGCTGTTGAAACTTTTGAAGATTAATGTCAGTTTATCCAAGTGGAGGATACTGGCTATAGCGTCAAAATAAGATGAGTTCTTAGCCAGTTGGTCCATGTCTCAGAGTTCACGTTTTCTCACTAAAACCTTACTGCTTTTAAGAACTTCAACTGTCTGTCACAGATGACACCTGTTGTCCACTAAATTGATCAGACCATATGGATGATGCATTTGACTGTCAATTTGCAGGTCACATGTACACAACATCATAGGTGTTACTATGGTGACAACTCATATGTCAAAATATCAGAATCAATGAAACACGTACAATAAAGAGAAGTTTTTGGTTGTTGATTGTTTCGGTATAACAGTGTGCTTTGTGTCTGTCTGAGTGTGTCCTTATGTGTAAGGTGTGTGTGAGTGTGTGTGTGTGTGTGTGTGTGTGTGTGTGTGTGTGTATGTATGTGTGTGTGTCTCTGTGTCTGTATCTGTGTTCCATCCTTGTACAACCATAGACACAACAAGAGAACTATAAATCACATCACTAGAGTTGTGACTCTGTGTGTGTGTGTGTGTGTGTGTGTGTGTGTGTGTGTGTGTGAATGTAGGGGGTAGCCTTCTCTAATTCCCATTGAATGAAATGTCAGCAAGCCGCTGAGTGCTTTTTAAACTGGCGGTGCTGAGGCACAGGGGGTGGGGTGACCAGAGGTCGTGGAGGTAGGCATAAGGGCTTTGTTATGGTGAGTTGAGCACTCAGCGTTAGTGAAAAGACCTGCACAGGGGTCTCACAATCTCCGACAAACCAGGAATCAATAACCCTGCTGGGGATTCTATCTACTCACAGCCTCAAACAGACCAGACACACAAAGACACACAGGCACACACACACACCAACACACACACACCAACATACACACACACACACAAACACCTGCCCAAACACACATATGCACTCACACCCTCACACACAGAGCAAAATGCCTGTCCAAACTTATACACACAGACACACAAACACACACCCTTTCAACAGACTAGCTCATGTGCTATTCTGCATGTACTATTCTGAATATGACTTCTACATTACACCTTCTGCGTTAACCATGAGTTCCCTTCTGATGGAAGAGTTCCAAATCTTGAATCTGCACTGGTTCTTGCAAAAAGTCAACACAGTCTTGAGACTGGGGAGTGGTGGTGGGGTAGGGGTGGGAGGATATCGCAGGATCTCAGCTGCATCCCTTTTCTCTGACTTCTTCCCCCACTAGGCTCTTCTTCCTCCCTCAAACACTGACGGTCCTTCCCTGCCAGCTGCATCAGGATGAAGCGACTTCCTCTAGTCGAGTTGAGTTTCTATTGTATTTTCTCACTGCTGAGTTAAGTTGATCTATGTTGTGTTTTTTTTTTTCCCAGGCCCCCAGCTCATCTACAGCCCTAGTGTAACCAGCAGTATCAGATCCATAGTGGTGGGTGCCACCAGGGCATTCATGTGATGTGTCAAAACCAGCAACGTTGATGCCTCATAATAACTGCATGCTCAGACAATTAGGTCTCTGGAGTATCTCACTGTGAGCAACATTATCCTTCCAGGAAAACTGCTGGGAACACTTAATATGAGGATTTTCAACTAGCCTAATGCAGTGGTCATAAGTGAGCCACGCCTTCCTGCTACAGATGAGTGTGATGATGCTTATGAGCCCCTTTCTCACCCAACCAAAGTGGACTGAGCCACTGCACGCAGTGTTTCTACTGTCTCAGGCAGGATGCTCTCTGGGAATGTGAATTGTGTTACACAGTACAGTTGATGGAGAATTCTTCGCACTGACACGGGGCTGGATTGATGGTGCATTGGCTGAGGACTTCAGGGTTTCATTGGCTGGGATGCGAATGGATAGGTTTAGTATTTCGTCTGTGGGGTGGGTAAACTGGTATTTCTTTTCTCTGAGTGTGATGGTTTATGCTCTAGCCTCATGCAGTTTTGAACTTGGGCATACCCACGTCTTAGTGATGTCCTCTACTTCCTCAAGGCTTGCAGCCAGTGGGGGGGAGCCAGAATTCATTGCAAGTGTCACCTGTCTCTGAGGTTTCTTTCTTTTTTTTTTTTTGACCATGGTCAAGTCCAGCATTCTGCACTCCTGGAAACATGTACTGAATGATAATATTACTAAATATGTGCTATTGTTTGGACACTGGGTGCATTCGTGATGTTCTGTATGAAGAGCTGACAAATACATTCCCTGCTTTTCCCTGCTTTTGCCGTGATGTCATATCATTCTGAGGTCCTGCTCAGAATCTGAGTTGAGGAGTTACAAAAACACTCTGTCATATCCGCTCGTCATGGTCAGTGTGGGAGCGCAGACACTGAGGAAGGAGTCATTCTTATATTGGGAAAGATGAGGATCCAGGTGAATACCGTTCCTAATAAAAAGTGTAGACCTCACCCTCTTCCTTGAGTGAGCCTTCATCAAGGTCTGATTTCACCTGAGTGTGTGATGTCTGCGCGCGAGCATGTGGGGAGACTCCGTGAGACATTTCTTTCAGTTCCATTTGGGGCGACTGAGTGGAATGACCTGAAAGGTACACCATCTCATCAGGGCTTAAGGTAGAGTGGGTAATGTTTCAGACATCTTTTCTTGACCTTAACCCACATCTCCCCAGGATTTCTGCCAGGAGGAGACACCACACAGTTCCCAGCTACTAGCAGACATAACAACCCTGTGACACAGTGACACACAGAAGCTGGACCTGGTGCTTCCGGCACATTCTGTGACGGGCCAGAGTGACAGGTGCAGGCTGGTTGGTATATTATCAGCCATAAGTATAAAAAGAGAGCCTGTTTAAGCTATTAGACTGCTGTACTGCTCCCAGGTCAATATTTCATAGGTTCAGATGCTTCATAAATTCAGAGGTTTGTGTTGTTTTGGTTTGATTTTGGATTCTGGCTATATAAATGACCCTTTTGATTTGTCTTTGGTGTCTCTCTGGCTGTTTTTTTTTTTTTTTTCATTCATTCACTTTACATGTGGTAAGCGATGTTCTCCATGTGGCCAGGCATCAAAATCCATACCCGTTTCCATCTCCGAGAACACTATCACAGCCAGGCCTGAGACTGTGGGGCTACATGGAAAACCACTGAGTGCGGTGGTGGAAACCTGTACAATGAGAGTTATTGAAGTGGGGTTTGGATTCTGTTCATCTTGGCACCACCGTTTTCACTGAATCACAGCTAACTCCAGTGGCAAAAGGGAGAACCCAAAACAATCAGCAAGTTTAATACTATTGCATAGGCTGCCAAAACTAGGTTTGCTGAAAGGTTTGTTTGAGATGGTCTATGGTGAGCTGCCAGCTCCGAGTTTTTCTGTCAGTCTTTGCTCCTTTAGACTTTGTCTTGACATAGATACCCAAAAGGCAGCAGGTGTCTGGACACAAACATCTGGGACCCACTGCAACTTTGAAATCCTGTTCTAATTTAGCATGGGGTCACAAGACTGGCAGTTAACATGTGTATTGACTTGGAGGCCAAGCAGGAGCGTTAGTGTAGTAGTGCTTCTGTACCAGCAGGGGAGGAATTACATAGATTTCCTCCCTTTGCACTACAGAGACTAGCCTGTGGCAGCAACTGAAAGCAAGAGGTAGTGAGCAAGCAAGCAAAAAAGCACTTAGGTGCATCATTACACCCTCTGGGCATTCAGCACACAGACACACACACACACACACACACACATGCACACAGAGGGCCACACGCATCGCATACATATACTCTCATCTCACCATTTCCTCTGCCTTGCATCTCTACCTGGCATCTCTCTATTACTCTTAATTTCTCTTTCAGCAGCTCCTCTCCCTCCTCAGTCGGCCATATTTTGGTACCTCCACAAACTCTTAATCTCTTTCTTCCTAGTCCTATCTCTCCACTCCAGTGTTTCTTTATTATCATTTCCATTAACCAAATTTCTCCCACTGGTTTAAAGCCACAGTCCTTAATCTGAAAATAGCCGCCCTGCTGCTTTGTTTTGATAAACTGACGAATGGGGCTGGAGAGGTCGAATCACTCTCATATTCACAGTCAATGGGAAGGAGCAGTTGGTGTCCAGTCATTGAAGCCCACAGGAAGTTATATTCTTCAAAAATGTTCCTTTATTGAATTGGACAATTTTAAATGATTAGTCAGTTCAGAGACATCTAAAAAAGAAAAGTTTACTTTCCACACTTACAAAAATAATTTATTATCTTTTCATCATGCTACTCTTGATGTACTCTCTCTTGAACTTTACAATTCATTCAGCAAGAGTGGATTTATCATATTTTGGTTTTGAAAAGTGAAATGATTTTTTGTGAAGAATGAAGTTCAGAGCTGTATTAAAATCATGGATTCCGGTCAGCAAGATCTTTGCTGTAATACAACCATTGACCATGATATGGCAAATACACTAAACCAACTGAAACATTTCTGAACAGATTTAGTGTACTATTTGCTATGCTTTTCACATAGCAGATTAGTTATATGAAGCACACCCCTGCATTCTTGCCAATTTTTAGTTTAGCTGAGTTTAGTTTACGTTGACTGTAGCTTTGAGGTTCAAATCTGATACAGTGGAATCTGATGCAAAATGCAGACTGTTGTAAACCTGAAGGTTAGTCTTGTAACAGGGACATTGTAACAGATTTAAAAAAAAAACAAAAAAAAAAACATGACTTAAAAAAACCCCCCAAAAAACAAAAACAAAGTTACCATTCAAATACATGGTATATTTTTCATCTATCTAGCCCTCATCTGTCTATGCAGCAGTGTTGATGTTTCTATATTCATATTTATAGCCAAACAGTCCAATAAGAACAAATGCTGGGTTGTTTTAATTACACAACTATATGTAATTTAATAGTCAACTGACTAAATTACCTGGTGAAATAACCCATTGTATGAAGCCCAGGCCCTCTGCAAATAATAACAGGCAAAATAATAACATGCACACACACACACACACACACACACACACACACACACACATACACACAAATAAACCCCTGTAGCTATCGTGCTTGGTTTTAGATTATTTAATTGAGTACACAGAAACCTCTTGCCCACGCATATCGATATATAGGAAATCACACGCAGAAAACACACCCTGGGGAGAACATTGGTGGAATGTGTGTGGACTCACCCTCAGGGAGGTGGGGACCTGCGTGTAATATCGGCACTCTATCCATCTGCCGCAGTTCAATGTGAACACGTCAGGCAAGGCTGCCTCTATAAAACACACTCGCAGTCACTCAAGAGTGTCTAAGGCGTACAGTTTCCCCCCTCCACACTCTTTCACTCTGTGAAAAAAGCGATAAAATCCCTTCCAGGAACCTCATGCCCACCCCTCCCCTTTTTACTCCCACTCACACACACTGCTGCTTTTACAGTCCCTCTCTATTCATAAGTGAAGATCATGTGCATTGAAATGTCCATATGACTGTATGTCTAATTGTTGTAGGGTTTTTTTTTTTCCCTTTGTTTTTCTTTTCTGTGAGTCTGACTATGTGTCTGTCTTTCTCTGCAATTTGTCTTCATTCTTTTGTCACCCTGACAACATGTATATGTTTGTATCTGTCTATTTCTATTTGCATGTCTGCATCTGTTGGTTTAGCAGAAAGAGAGAGAGACACACACACACACATACACACACAGACAGTGACAGAGAAAGAGAGAGAGAGAGAATCTTCTAACAAACAGCACCTGCATGGATTAGTACATTTCCCCAAATCAGCTAATTACACAAGCCTTTTCTGCTCTCTACCATAATTAAATCAAATGATCAGCAAGCGTGGAGGAGAGGCCTCTATCTCTAGAATAATGACAAAAACACAGCAACATCAGCAACAGATACACACCTGTTATGTGCAAAAGCATACACACACACACACACACACACAAACACACAGTCTCCAAACATGCATGTATTGTCTGGAAGCAATACTTAAAACAAACAAAATCTCACATCTGAAGAACACACTCACGCAGAGAGAGAGATGGATAGATGGATGGAGAGAAAGAGAGAGAGAGAGAGCGAGAGAACACACACACACACACACACACACACAACCAGCTCATTTGGGGTAACTGACGAAAAAACATAAAAAGGGTAACACAGTAATACAAACAATCACAAGCAGTCCCCAAACACACTAAATCAACACTCTACACTCCATTTTAGACACCGGCAACGTAAAACACACACCATCGGAATGAAATCAGGCTTCCAACAACCGAGCACACAGCTTGTCATTATGACGATGGTATTTCTGCGGACCTAATTCTATTCTGACTAACTTCATTCTTTCTTCACCGCCTCCTCCTCTTCCTCCTGTTCTCATCCTGTCTCCTTGTCACACCTCTCCAAATGCCATTGTCACTCCTTCTTTAATTTGCACCTGTCCGGCTAGAGCGACAGAGCTGGGCCTTGGGGAATGGGTCTCCTGTCTGGGGAGAGATATCCCCACCTTGGCATCTCAAGAGAGAGCAATCACTGAGCAGCTCCAACATACACTGTAGTCATCACCCACCCACCTGCCATGAGTCTGGAGAGAGAGAGAGAAAACCGCACTCCACATAACTACAGTCCTTGCCATAGTGCTGACAGGCACTCGTCTGAAGAGATTCAAGAGATTCAAGAGATTCGAGAGAGACAGTCAGGGAGAGGGAGAGGGAGAGAGAGAGAGAGCGCTTAAAATCATTGGTAAAATGCAAAGAGAATGCTTGAATGTTTAGCAGAATGTTTGGAATGTTCAGGAAGTGGATCCTTCTTGAAAGACAATGTCAGCTGAGGGCTATAGAAATCTTTAAAGAACAGTCAAATACATAAAGCACACAGACAACAGAAAATCACAAATGACAGGAAAAATCAAATGACATTTATGGAATGCTGTAAGAAATTGGGTTCACTGAAGAATGGAAGACAAAAAAGGAACAATATACTGATTACAGCAGTTGCCTAAAATAGGATGACATTCAGCAGGTTGACTTGCAAACCAAACTAAAATCCAGAGACCACCACACAATATTAAATTAGCTCAAACTTAGCATGGCAAATAACAAGCACATCTGATGGCACAGGAAACAAGCCATGGCATATGACTGAAAACCAGCACACCAGTTTGAGAGACATAACACAGCAACACAAAAAGACCAAAGAAACGACATTATTTAAATAAACAAAAAAATGATGTGCTTCAAAAGATGGACACACTTGCTAACAGGAAGCAGCTCTAAAAAAAAAAAAAAAGTTTCAGTCATGAGAATTTTAAAAATGTTGCTTTTTTGGGCGGGTAAGGTTCTTTTCTCTTAAGAGAGCCGTACAAAACATAGAAAGAAAGGCAAAACAACGGAAGCAGAAGGCTATGAGAACACACAGCCCCCCACCGTGTTCTCAAAGGGTTTGGAAAGACCAAAAAATGAATAAATAAATAAATAAATTTAAAAAAAAAACTCTTTTGCGGCAAGCAGGTGTAGGTGGGAGAAAATCTGAAACGTCTTGATTTTCACACTGCTAATTTAGCTCTGCTGCGCCAATCTTGTTGTTCGCACATTCGCCACTTTCCCCCGAACATGCTAATTAGAGGCACTCGCTGACGTGAACGAGGTTTAAAGGCTAATTAGCATAAAATCCTACATGTAGTATTTTTACCTTCTCTAATCAACACCCTCACACAGACACATTTTTAGATGTGGGAGAGAAAGAGGAAAAAAGAGGTTTTGATGCAATTAAAAACGAGAATTAACATTCAAGAAGAGAAGAAAGATACTTTACTTGAAAATTTATTGTTGTTGTGGAGGTTTTTTTTTTTTTTCTCCATGTCTCTAGAAAGTGGTGAAAATATTTCTAACTGCAAAAGGCTGAGGGGGGCTTACTAAAACTGAAAGAATAAAAAACATAAATTCCATTCATTTGTACTTGCGACGCTCTTTCAAAAGAAAAATCCTGTTTTGTCTGCATACAAATTGTACAAAAACTGCGTACATTTTATTTTTAACAACAGAAAATTAACCTAAAGAAAACAAAAAAAAAAAAGAGGAAATCTTATTCTCAAAGACTGGGCACACATTTCCATGCCCTAAGCAGGGCGAAGGGGGACTGGCATATTGGTTGGCACCTGGCAGGGCTAGGGGGCTTTGGTCTCTGTTCTGCCCGGATGGACTCACAGATGGGGAAAAGCTTTAGATGGGGCAGTAGGGGGTGGGCATGGGTGGCTAATGGAAGAGGTCAGTGCCAGTGAGATATGCTGAAAGGCATGCCCAAGGGTCACTAAAGAGAGACCATATGCTTTTTTTGCTGACCTTATCCAATGATATGAGATGTACTTCTGTGCGAACGACTGGCATTTACTGATACAAACTCCCTAGGCTTGGTGTCGTATCCCTAAGGAGGATAGACAGAGAAAAAAAAGGGAAAAAAAGAGGGAGAGAAAGAATGATTAAAGAGTTATCAATGCTTGAAAAATTCAAAGAGAAGTATCAATTCCTTTCTCTGAAATAACAGTCTATTCTCTGACCTCCTCCCTCCCTCTAACACTCTCTGTGTCCCTTCTCTTTTGGAAACATCTTAAATTGGTTTTTATCTCTCTGTCTGGGCTCTCTGTGTTTTTATATGTTACATGACCCCAAAGGGCCTCAAACACCTGCCCCAGTATGCATTGGCCAAAAGGCCCAGACTATGGCCATACAGGCTCCTTTACCCTTCTGAATTACAAAACACCTCTTTACCCTTTTCCATTAAACACATACACAATATACTTGCACACTCAGCACAGAGAGAGAGAGAGAGAGAGAGAGAGAGAAGGGACGTGGTCAGAAAATCATAAAGCACTACTTAATAACTGAAAATATTACAAATATTGCTAAAGAAATATTTACAGTTATAATGAACTTAATATTCTACATATTCTATTCTATATAACAAGCTTGATGGATCTGAATACTTGTATGTATCCACTTATCCACTGCCTACACTGGATGAGTCTATTTCCGATTTCCACCAATGGAAATAAAATTCAAAAGCATGAAGGGGAGAGGACAGGTATGTCTTCTTTTTTTCTGGACTTTGCTTTGGTATCTCATAACTGTGAGTTACATTAAGAGTTTAAAAGCTAAAAGAGTTCAAGAGTCAAATCCTTTCACAGCAGACTAGTTGGTAATCAACAGTCTGGATGCAATGTTTATGACCACACCCACACAGTATGATGCCATCGGAGACAAATCTTCAAACTAAAACCTTGTCTTGAACTATCTGTTAAAGTGGTCACCATCTAATAGGGATCTCTCTCCCTTCTTCTCTCTCTATCTCTCTCTCGCTCTCTCACAGACACACACACAGATGCACACATATACACACACACACACACACACTTCTCACTTTTTCCCAGCAGAATGCTCCAGTTTTTAGAGGCAGATACCATGAACATTAACTCAGTGGTTTGAATGCAAACGTAACGTGATATGACAGGCGAGTCCATGTGATAGTAAGACCACGTGATGCAATCTTAGCTTTGTGCATCTTGTAAGGTCTCAAGGAGGCTCTGGAACAACCTTAGATGCAGCAACTTTTAACAGAACACACATTAATTAACATTAGTGTCTGCCAAATTAACATTAGTGTCTGCCAAATTGCTTGGTCCTGCCTGCCGCACACACGCGCACACATATGCGCACACACACACACACACACACACACACACACACACACAAACATATACACGTGTAAACAATTAGACAGATGGATATTTGGAAGCAGAAAAAAGGTAGAAGAAAATGGAGGAGAATAACTGCATCTCTCTCTCTCTCTCTCTCTCCCTCTGTGGTCTTTTGCCAGTGATTCCACAGCTTTCAAAGCACCAAAATTTCACAAGCAGTGTGATATATCTCTCTAGGGGATGTAACCATATCTCACACACACACACACACACACACACACACACACACACACACACACACATATATATATTATGTGCATGCAATATGATGATGTTGTCTATTACAAGTATGGGTCTTACGGTCATCAAGAGTGAAACAAGCAGCTCCAAATTGACTTTAACAACATGAAACATGCATACATGCTGCAGGACATTACTGATTACTCCTGCAGGGTTTTCCTCATGCAGAATATCGCTCTGTGTGTGTGTGTGTGTGTGTGTATGTGTGTGTGTGACATGTCCAGGTATCCATAGAGACAGGTATGCTGGTTCTCTGTGGTGGGGTGACAGGCTAGGGGCAGTGAGGCTGGTTGCTAGGGTGAGGCAGACATGACATGACAATCCAGCTTTTTTCAGAGTTCACTCCACAGCAGTGGCAGAACACACAGATCTATCACATGCTTCACAGAGCACAGGCACATACACGCACGCACGCACACACTCACACTCACAAACACGCTCTCACACACGCATATTATCAGTATTGTCACAGAAAACTATATAACTTAAACCATTCACACAAGCACACACACATGCAGAGAAAGGAGAGGCAGAGAGAGAGAAAGAGAGAGAGAAAAATAGATGTGCACAGAACAACACCATACCCAGTAAACATTACAAAGGCTTAACAGAACATGTAGTAGAACTAAGATCAGTTAGGCAGTTAGCAAATGACAACAAGACTTTATTCACTTATTTAATGATCTCTGTTTCAATATGTTTTTCTTTTGAGCTTGCAATTTTATCTAAAGTCTCTTGTATAAAACTATCACATTTCACATACCTTTTACAAGATAAAACACAGCATCACATGACATCAATGTCAATAACACAGCTATTTAAAATCTGTATTTATATTCCAGTAATATGACACGAAAGAGTGTGTTTTATCTCGATTTACACCACAATGCCGTAGCACCTTCAGCATCACCACATAACAACACACACCATTAAATGTGAAATTGTCACTGTAAAATACATCCACAACTCCATTTATATCTAACACTAAATCAGGCAAGAGGTGCAGTTTGCTAAACTTCATGACATTGAATGAAAGCCCTTAAGCACAAGAAAACAGTCCACTTACATTTCTCAGTTACTAGGTAATGATAAACTAAAGACTCATCTAATGCAGACCAAAAGCATGAAGTATAAGAGTCTATATTCAGTCTGAACTTTCTGAAACTGTGGTTTTATGCTGTCCTAGCAATAGTGTCTTACCAGAGATCACTTTGGCCTGACTGAAGACTGACTGATCAGTTGACAACAAAGTAAATCTTTTTTTTTTTTCTTTTGAATAAGTTTTGAGGTAGCCATGAGATGTAAATACATACCCACACGCACACACACACGCGCGCACACAAACACACACACTATACAGGGTCATAACAATGCTCACAACACTTCCTCTGTTTTTACCTTCATCCATATTAATAATCTAATGCTAAATTCTTCAAGAATGATGTTGTTAAAAGCAACACTGTTATATCTCAGCTTCACTTGCAGTCAGACAGTATATCAGTGTAATGCCTTACTCCAAAAACAGTTCGCCATTCATTATCCATTTTATGTATATGAGTGATCTAACGTCATATTCTTAATAAGTGTAATAACAGCATCATGATGTGTAGTAGGTGCATGTGTGGGTGTGCATTTCCCATTCAAACACTCCACCTATAATATGTTAGTCTTTAATTACAAGACAAATTGATTTAGTGCCCACTGGGTATTCATGTTTAATACAGAGAACAGGGAAAACACACACACACACACACACAGAGAGAGAGAGAGAGAAAGAGAGAGAGAGAGAGAGAGAGAGAGAGAGAGAGAGAGAGAGATCCACAAGATAAACTCTCCATTCATCTCCTGGGGAAAAACCCAATGTATTGAACATCCATAGTGATTAAGCAGGGGACTGGGGAAAAAAAAAAACAAAAAACGGACCAACATTTACACTCAGTCATTTGGCAGGCTCTCTGTCCTAAGCTTACTGGCCTTTGGTCTTTGTGTGTGTGTGTATGGGTGTGTGTGTGTGTTCCCCTGGACTAAGTCACACACTAAGCCTAGACTTTGTGCTTACACATATGCATATATACAGTTCAGTAGTAATACTAGCATGTAAGATTTGAGTTTGCGAACCTACACCCACAATGAGCAATTGCTGTATTAATGTGTCACTTGTGCATAATATGAATAAACATATATAAATACATGTCTGTTTTCAATAAAAGACAGATGTGGGGTAGCTGAAGAGAATTAAGAGTGCTGGTTCAGGTGGACCTGGTCTTCACCACAGTGTGTTTGTCAGAACACAACAGAGACTTAGAATCTTTGAAGGTTTTACTAAAGAAATATTTTGGTTTGTGTGTGTTCTCCAACAAGAAAAAACAAATATATGATGTATAATTTACACAGCAAAGGTATTGAATACATACTTTAGGAACATAGATATATACATATACAGTTACAGAGAATACAAACATATCACAGTGCAATGGAACATAGTAAGAGTCAAAGTTAACATTGTCTATACTAAACAAGGCTTTACATATGTCATTATTTATTGGTACTGGGGTAAAGTAAGTACTCCTAAACACTGAAAAGTACTTCAACTACAAGGAAAGACATTTCGCATGCATGTATGTGCAACTGTAAACAAGCAGAAATAAAGTACATTCATTAATAACACAATATCATTAGTGGGCCTCCACATTACTTCATATAATCAATTATTGAGAGCACAATGAAAAAAAAATACTTTGTATCAATGAATACACACAGGGAAATGAACGGCTCTACAAAGATAACTATGTTTTCCTACTACTTGATCCTCAGTCACCATCAGCAGCAGTCTCCTAACTGTTTATTTCAACTGTGCAGCGTCTCATCACACTCTACTGCGCTCTCATTGGCTGAAAGTCTGCACAAAGTTACAGAGACATTCTCTTGTACAGGTGGTATATTCCAAAACTGCTTGGTTTAAGTCAGCTCTATAATGATTTTATCCTGTAGTGACACTGGGTTTTGTTGGTCACACACTGGTAATGAGATTCCCAATGTCAAATGAATGAGGGGACAAAGCTGTAGCTTTTGCATCAGTGAAAAGATTAGGCGCAAGACCATTGTTTAATAGCATCTGCACCTACCAGCAGGAATCAATATAAAAAACACAGAGTCATTTTCAAAAACATGATATGTACAGAAGGCCTATAATTAGAGAGATATACCCCCAGAGAAAAATGTGGTGTGTGTGTGCATGCAATCACAAGTGTGTAGCCTACACATTTGGAGCACATTCGTGGACAGTTACCTAAAGTGTGTTGTATTGTCTTGTCCGTGTGTGTGTGCGTGTGTGTTAACAGTCACAGAGGCTGATGGCGAGACGCTGCGTGTGTAAATCAGTGTGTTTAATGGCCTACCTTCCCAGCATTCCCTAAATGAGGCACAACGCTCGCCAGACCGCTTTATTGCGTCTCATCCTCTCGGTAACGACTACAGGGCGCGGGCGAAATTGATGTGTGGGTCTTTGACGGCCGCTGGCCTAATTTGTGTTAATGCCTTTGGCCTGGGTCCCACGAGGCCACCAACTGCCCTCAACAGGAGATTTTAACACCTTTAAACAAGAAAAAAAAGGTCAGCATCTGTTTTTATTCCATCGACCGGGAACGATCAATGCTTGCAGCGTTGTTTCTCGCCAGCCCCGTAAGTTTTGTTGTTCTGCGCCGTCGCATTTGGGGGAAAATCAAAACCATATTTACAACATTCTGTTCTTCCCCTGGTGCAGCTTTAAAGAGCCGAACACGCGAGATGGTCAGATGAAAGCGCGCCATTGCCCTCTCCCCTGTGTTCGCTTCCATCATTTAAATTGGCAGTTTCATGCCTCTGTGCCATCTTCAAAGCGCGCCGCCGTCCCTTTAACATACTGAACGCGGCAAATAAGTGGCAAGTTTAGCTTTACAGTTCCGTTTCATTTGACCTGATTATAATCGAACGCCGGGGCAAAAGTTAGTGAATCAAAGCGACTCAGTCGCCATGGCTGAGAAATGATTAAACAGCTCGGACTAGGAGATAACTAGATTAGAATGGAGACAGAGACATGTAAACATATAGCTGTATCAGAGCAGACCGAATCAGCCGGAAATCTGTAAGATCACCCAACTGTAGAGAGATACAGGGTCTTTTACACCCATAGTTTTATTTCTGTGGTTATGGATCCCAATCAATGACATCTGCAACGTTTCCAACATGAATCTTATACAAACGTGTCATAAAGGCAGCATACCATGGTTAACAAAGCTCTCGTCACAGCCTCTGAAGGTGTGAAAATAATTAGAGATGGATATATCAACTGTCAAGATAGACTTTCTAGAATTCTGTCAAAATGTCTTCGTGATGAAACTGAAAAAAAAGAAAAAGGAAGAAAAAACGGCATGCCTGCTCACCTCAACAGACAAAGAGGCAAACAAAAAAATCAAATCAAATGAAAAATATCAATGAAATGTCAATGTAAGACAGTTTTTACTTTTTAAAATACTTAAGTTTGCTAAATTGACCCATTTTATAAAATTAACTCAGCCTGTTTTGGGTTTACAGATCCAAAATAGCTGCACTCAAAATATAATATATAGAATTCAAATCATTTGGAACATTCATATAATTCGTTTGAATGAGGGCAGCTTGAAACAGACAACATTACAGAGGAGCTTCCTCTCTGTGCTTGGCATGTGTGTGATCAAGAGAAGAAACATTGCTAAATAATTGTCTGCACATGGTTTAAAATAATATCTAGTAAAGGGCTTAGATTACCCTCAGAGCTCTTTCAGAACAGGTTACCCATCAAAGCAAAACTGGAATGTAGCTTATTTCCCTTCACTTATAATAATTCAGCACAAATGTTGATAAGTGAGAATATATGGATCAAATTACTGTCATAAACTGCTTAAATACACATTTTAGAGGATGAGTTCATACTCTTTTAATTTTAAACTTGTTCCACTAGTTATACTGCCATGCGTGCAGTGGAGCTGGACCCAAATGCAAGACACGGTGGTCGTGATAACAAAAAAGTAGACAAATAAACAGGTGCAAACAGAAACCAAAACTGGAGACAAATGGTGCAGCCAAACAGAGTGTCTTCAAACAAACACAAACAACGATAGACAAAGGACAGGTCAAACACAAGGGCTTAAATACAAAAGGAGAACCAAACTGGGGGAACATGATTGGTAGAAATTAATAGGGGTGAAATGAGGTTAATAAACAGAATAAACAGAATCAGGCGAGGGGCGGAGACAGACACGGAACAGGAGCACAAGACATCTCAAAACGAAAGTCCAAAACAAGGTGCAAACTGTGACATATACTATCCTAATAAATCAGGAAAGTATTGCAGAAATGTTCAGATATTTTCATACCTCTGTATTTCATATTTTTGGTTTTAAAAATAGCCAAAATAGTTACAGCTTGATCTTTGCATTTAAATAAGTCCATGTAGTAAACATTATTTTATTTAATGGAAATATACACAAGTTAAATACCATTTAACACAATGGCATTTAACTGCTATTCAAATAATGGTTAATCTCCAAAAATAATATCAACTATGTATTTCTCCCAAGACTGGTGGTGCGTAAAGGTCACACTGAAATAATATGTAGTAGTCTTTTTGTTTTTTTTGCAGTGATTGGTCAATGTGCTAGTGACAGTAATGTACTGGGCATCGTTATATGGGAATTTCACTGAACATTTCTCAAAGTCAGATCACTTTTTATAATGTTAGCTGTCACTTCAGTGAGGGTTTAGAAAATGAGATAGGCCTTTGGGACAGTAGTATATGAGTACTGATACTGAGAAACTAAAAAAAAAACAGCTTTCAAAATGCCACCAGAGAAACAGATGTTATGAAAAAATGTTGATTATTCACATGAATGCAACAGAAATATCATTATCTCTGTTGTGGATTCAGATTTGCAGAACTGTAAAAAAATATTCCAAGGATAAATGAAGTGATATTGAAGTGGCATTTGTGTGTGTGTTTACATATACAATTATATGCACATTACACAGCAAATATTTTTAGGTGAGGAACTGAACAATTTAATACAGAGAAAGAAAACCAGAACAAAGGGAGAGAGTCTATCTATCTATCTATCTATCTATCTATCTATCTATCTATCTATCTATCTATCTATCTATCTATCTATCTGCCTATCTATCTATCTATCTATCTATCTATCTATCTATCTATCTATCTATCTATCTATCTATCTATCTGTCTGTCTGTCTGTCTGTCTATCTATCTATCTGTGTGTTTGTTTGTTTGTTTGTTTGTGTGTGCATGTGTGTGTGTGGGGGGGGGGGGGGTACAAGAACAAGAGGTCAATGTATAAGAGAACTCTGAGGCCCACACAATCTCAATAATGCACACAAACACACACAGAGGGAAAAAAAACAATTAACACACACACACACACACACACACTCACTCTCTCTCACATACACGCACACAAAAACACAGTGAACCGCAATGTGTCATCTGAGAAAGTGATAGTGAGGAGAACAATTGTCCTCTGTGTCTTTGTCTCTGTATGAGTTTGTATTTATATGTATACCAGAGATAGAGGAAGAGAAAGAGACAGAGAGACAGAGAAAGAGTAACAAAGAAAATGAGAGCAATAGAGAGAAATGAAAGGAATAGATTAGGAAAGGATCTGAGTCAAACTTTAAGTATAAGTTCTCCACAACTACTGTATTATTAGCTCTGCTTTTTGTCTTCTTTTCTTTTTTCTTTTCTTTTCTTTTCTTTTTTCCTTCTCTTTTTTTTTTTTTACAGCAAACCAAAACTATGTGGCTAAGCAGCAGAGTTAAAGTTACAGCACTGCTGAACACTGCAATAAAACTAACAGTTCCCATGAACTGCTGGGTCTCATTCAGTGCTACTGGAGCTTAAACAGTACCAAAGTGGAGGGGCAATCGCAGCATCTCCTCCTCCTCATCGTTATGATACTGTCTGTCCTAGTTCATTTTCCATTATAATACTGTCTGTCCCAGCTCACTTTTCTAGACAAGTGACCAATATAAGACAAATCACAAGACAAACTCATCTATAATATCTAAACCCCAACTGTAATGACATTCAAACCACAGGTTTTCATTTCACAGAAGAAATAAATATGCGTTCATGCTACTTCCTTTTTTTTTTTTTCAATTTTGTTATAAACTGTTGAGGAGTGCAAATGATTCCAGGCTGGGGGGTTGGGGGAGGGGGGGTGGTGGAGGAGGGTGGAGACAAATTTTATTGGAGACAGAGGCAATTTTGCAACCTAATATTGAATTAGACAGCGAAGGCCCCAAATAAGTCGCGTATTGCGCTCTTTCTCCTGCACCAAACTTGTTTATGTGGAGAGGCATGGATATGCTTGGAGTGTATGAAAGGCAAATTTCAATGCCAGCGGTTTCAATAAGACAAAGACAAGTCCCCCCCCCCCCCCCCCCCCCCCCGACTGCAAGGCATAATTACTTTTTTATGCCCTCCACCCCTCCCAATTCTCCATATAATCTAAACCCGTGGAGTGGAGAGAACAATCCAGATCACAAAGCTGATTGGACTGTAAGGGTGTTTGTCTCTATGACTGTTTGTGGAAATTGGATTATGATAACCTATCTTTTCTTAATTCAAAAATATATTAGCAAGGCAGAAAATAATTTCAGAATGCAAGTGGTATTTTTATTTTCCATTTATTTATTTGTTTATTTTGTAAGGACACCTTTTAACGTTTGTTTCATTACAATTTTCTGTACTCTTTTTTCTCTTTGTCTTTCAGAAAAGCTGTACAGTGGGGGGGGGGGGGGGGCGAGGCCATTGCAGTGGTGACCTCTCCAAATGCATGTCATTTTTCCAGATCTGTGTCTCATACCCTTTAAATCTCCATTAAACGCCACACTTTCCACACATACACGGGGAGAGAGTGCAGGGGGTATGTTCTCAGTGCCTATTAAGAAAGCAGAGAGAATGAAGAACTGTGGATTCCTGCTCTAGCCTGGAGGCTCTCTGCTCTTAATACCTGACTTTGGTGAAAATATGCCCTCTTCAAACTGATTAATAATCCACAGTCAGCTAAGAGAACAGACAAGCAGCCTTTAACACCCTCCACCTACACACACACACACACATGCACGCGCACACACGCACATACACACACACATACACACACACACACACACTCCATGTTACCAGGACCATGTCTCACAAATGCCACAGAAAAAGAATTAGTGAGGAGAATACTGTCCATTACCAGAGCAGTGTGACACAAAGCAGATTAAGACTCACCTGAGTGAGGAGTTCATCACTTGTCAACCATCCATGTGCATATCTACACCCAGACAATTATGTTCTATGGACCATAGTAACCTGCACAGCCATCACAATTGACATAGTTGGGGAAAAAATGAGAACAAAAGTCAAAAAGTGAAACGTCTTGTTGCAATGTCACTGATTAGTAATTACAACACAGTACATACTACTTTACACAGTGGAAAAAGTGATTAGTATTAGCAATACAGTATGACCATGTTGCTTGTATCACATCATCAAAAATGACTCCACCAAATGTTCCTTTTCTTGCTTACTCAAAAAGTACCTGATAAGAGAATGATTTGTTATAGGACCTGAACAATCTCCCCTTTCCAGAAATAAAAAAACAAAAAGTAAAAGAAAAAAGTGTCTGGTTTAAAAGGTGTTTTTAGCTTAAAGGACTCCTTACACAGCACATAAAAGAGAAGTTAGAAAAGAGAGTCCTGAGGTCAGACAATGTTAGCTGGCTTCTTTTTTTCCCTCGAGTTGTGTTGTGAAAACTGTATGAATAGCAATTGCTGGTGTGCTGTATTTCAGGCATGTGAGGATTTGACTTCCATTTGAAAGGGTCTGTCTGCTCAAAGAAGCTATTGAGTTGTCTCTGTTCAACCTGTCGCGGCTCACCAGTGTCCAGTCACGCATTGATTTGGGAACACAGTCAAGATGGATCCTTTGGAGACTAAATGACACACACACACACACACACACACACACACATAAAATGGACATTTGTGTAGCAGCAATTCGTATGGGGTTGGTGTGTGTGTGTGTGTGTGTGTGTGTGTATTTATTTTCACTCACGTCTTTGTTTCTCTCTCTCTCTCTGTCTCTCTCTCTCTCGTACTTAGACACAAACATAGCACAATCGTGACATTTTCTAAACTTTTGCATTCTAGTCAATTTCTTTCCATAAATTCTCGTTCTAGGTCAAAGAAGTACATATTTAGTTTTGTTGTTTTGAGTCAAATTAAAGATAAATATCACTGAGCAAAGTTTCAGGTCAGTGCTTGTCTATTTTTGGGACATGCACATAATTTAAATAATCTCTCTGTCTCTGTCTCTGTCTCTGTTTCTGTTTCTCTCTCTCTCTCTCTCTCTCTCTCTCTCTCTCTCTCTCACTCTCTCTCTCTCTCTCTCGCTGCCTATCTCTGTAACCATGTTGTGCCCTGCATTATTTTTATTCATTTATGTCTTTGTGTTGTGTAAGGCCATTGGAATACAGCATTTGTAAGACACAACTCAACCTCAAAAAAGAGGAATAAATAGAAAAAGAGGGAAAAGTGAAACTTATGCAAATATATTTGCTATGCTTGTGCTAGAGTAGTTTGAATCTGTCAGTGTATTAATGATGATTTTGCTTGCACTAGAGTAGTTTGAATCTGTCAGTGTATTAATGATGATTTTGCTTGGAGTTTCAAGTCCTACATTTAAACAGGAAAAATGACAGCAGAAATAAATAACATAATTATGGCAAAATTCCTGCGCACAACACACAAAATCTCTCTCTCTCTCTCTCTCTCTCTCTCTCTCACACACACAGACACAGACACAGACACACACACACACACACACACACACACACACACACACACACACACACACACACACATTTAACAACCAGTTCGTTTCCCCTATGCACACCTGTAACTAAACAGGGATATGAAGTATTAAGCTTAGGGTAATGCCCTTTTCTTCATATAGTCTCTCTCTCTCTCAGACACACACACTCACACACACACACACACAGACTGCCAATCATCGTTCCTCCTGGCACTTCAGTAAGTCCCAGTGATTCAGAAAATGCACAAAAGCCCCGCTTCTCCTTCTCATAATTTCACCAGCGTGAGAAGATTAAAAACATTTTCATAGCCTTGTTTCATGAAGGCAGATACATCACAACACAGACTTGAAGGGGGAGGTGTCACCATTCTCTTCTGCTCTCTCTCTCTATCTTTTTCTCTCTCTCTCTCTCTCCCTCTCGCTCTTTTGTGCATTGATTCAGAGATTCAGAAGTTGGCATCCTTTCAGTGTCCTCCCCCTCACTAGGCTGCTGCTCCTCTTTTGATGTTTGCGTCAGTTGCTCTCTGTCTCTCTGTCTTTCTTTAAATTAATAATCCGTCTTTGAACTTATCACACTGTGCCGCACTTTCCCAGACACACAACGCAATGAGGGGTGAGATGGAGGGAGCAAAGGAGAGATGAGAGATCGAGAGAGGTGCACAGGTTTAGTCAAAAAAACCAAACAAACTATACTTTAGCTGAAATTAAAAAAAAGAGAGAGAGAGAGACAGAGAGAGAGAGAGAGAGAGAAAAAGAGAGAGAAATAGAACTCAAGCAGAGCGTTAATCAGAGCAACTTACGCCAATATGCACAGTGAGAAAGAGAGAGAGAGAGAGGGATACAAACAAAGAGAGAGAGAGAGAGATACAGACAAAGAGAGAGAGAGAGAGAGAGAGAGAGAGAGATACAGACAGACAGACAGACAGACAGACAGACAGACAGAGAGCACGAGGTCTGTTTCAACGATCTCTGTGTCCTGAAATGGACTACGTCAATGTCCCAAACCACTCAGAACACATCCATCTTCAGCAGCCAATCCCAATGCATTCTGTCAGTGCTACACTCCATGTGCCTGTTTACATAAACTTCAGTGAGCGCCCGTCAGCCCACAACACATGCCATAGCAAGACGAGACAGAGACTCCAAGAACAAGAGAGATGAAAGGGAGGAATCAGAGGGAGAGAGACATGAAGATGTACAAAACGCAGCGACTCCATTGGTGCCTCCTCTGAGAGACACACACACAGACACAGCCACACTCAGAAATGTGCCTGGTTATACCCACCCAGCAGCACAGACACGGAGTAACCCCCCTTTAAGGTGAAAACACACACATACACAGACTGTGTCAATAGCAAATGTGTGTATTCGTGTGTGTGTGAGTGACAATAACACACAGTACAATTGTTACTTGGATGACAATCTAAACACACCAAGTATACACGAATGCGCACACACACACAAACAGAAAGAGAGAAATAAAGACAGGCAGACAGACAGAGACAGACAGACAGACAGAGAAAGGCAAACTAGTCCTTCTGAGTTTCTTTAACATAAATTTAAGCAGGTATTTGATTATTGATTTTTGTTGTTTATAGTTTCTGTTGCATTTTCAAAGGCTCGGAATGAACAACCACAAGGATAAGTATAATGAGCCCATACATGGAAATGATCCAGCACCATGACAGAAAAGTAAAAATGAAAGCAAAAAGGAGGTAGCAAGTCTGTCTTACTAATGAGATAGGAAAGTAATGCAACTGGTTGCCAAGATCCTTTATTAGACCTTAACCCCAACTGGACCAGAGCAAAATATTATGCTGTTATAAAGCTGTTTTGGCGTTTTTAATGGGTCTACTTGAACGTGAAAAATGATTACTTGTGATTAGTCAAATACAATCTAATCAAATACAAATGTTTATAATGTTGTTGTTACTAATGTAATACACTTTGTGACACAGCCCAGCAATAAGGGAACAGGTTCATGTGAATGTGCATGTGTGTGTGTGGGTGCATGTGTGTGCGTGTGAGTGATTGTGTGTGTGTGTGTGTGTGTGTGTGTGTGTGTGTGTGTGTGTGTGTGCAATCACAGTGGCTGATCTGTGTGCATAATATTTGTAGAAGCAGAACACTGAGCACAAATTTTAAAAGTACTTGAACTACTGAAAGAAACTTCTTTTGAGAGCAGTGATGCTCTGGTTACACACACACACACACACACACACACACAGAGTTTCAATTCTTTCCCTAAAGGTCAATCCACAAAACATGTGCTGGAAATAACATGGCCTGCAGAGGGAGGGGGGACAGAAAAGCAAGGTTGTGAGAAAATACGATAAACGCATCACAAACAAGTACCCCCACGAACCCTGCGATACCAGACATTTATCTCCCCCCACTCCTGCTCCCGAACTTCCCTTTCCCCACCGTATCCATTTTATTCTCTCTCTCTAAAATCCCTCACTCTCAAACACTCTTTTAATTCATTGTACACGTCTACGCCTGCCCCTCAATCAAACAGGTTCTCTCCCCCTCTCTCTCTCTCTCTCACTCTCTCCCTCTCCCTCTCTCTTTCTCTCTCTCTCTCTCTCTCTCTCTCTCTCACTCTCTCCCTCTCCCTCTCTCTTTCTCTCTCTCTCTCTCTCTCTCTCTCTCTCTGTCTCTCTCTCTCCCTCTCCATCTGTCTTTGCTTCATTCTCTCATTCAGATCTCTGTCTCTCTCACACTAAAGCCATGGAAATCAAACACAGTTTGTCATGATCGTGCCAACAATATCATTTATCCTGCACAAGCGCGCACACACACACACACACACACACACACACACACATACACACACACACAACATAAAAATCAATATGTCTTTCATTCTGCTGGTGTTGTGTGCTGAGAGGAAAATAAACAGCACTCTATTTCATGGGGAATCAATGTATGAGGACAGATGAGTGGGAGTGTTGGTATGAAGGCCAGGGAGCGGTGAGGGGTGACAGTGGCAGGTTGAGGGTCTGTGTAGAACAGGGGCAGCTGAGATTCCAAGCCAGAAAAGTTTATTGCTCTCCCTTCCTCTAAATCAACCGCTCAAGATCAATAGGTAAAGCATGTCGTAGCATCTCACACAGCACTGGATGGGAAAGGACAAAGACAAGGTAATAAACACAGACAATGCACACGCACACATGCATACCCACACCCACACACACACCCACACACACACACACACACACACAGGCACATACACACAGGCATACCAAGATATGCTTCAAAATTATGTTCATTTTCACATTTCACTTTATTTACCAATATAGACAATAAAAGTAATTTGATCATTATTTTTTCCTTCTCATTTTCTTGGCTAATCTGATTTCCAAAAATTACAAAGATGCTCATCCAGTTCATCTACATAAGATACATCAAATGCAAGTAACCAACCAAAGAATTCGAAATTATTGATAAAAAATAAGAGATCAGAGCAGTTTTCCATAATTTCATCAGACGATGATTTATTGCCTGTGAGTGAGTCAAGAACTGAATGTTCTTTGCGCTCGTCAAAGGTCTTTTTTAATCTCTTGGCTACAGTTCACAAGTTATTTCATAGTGTTATTATCAGTAATGATTGTAACAGCTCCTAATCTTGTTCTGTTTGCCTTTTTTTTTCATCCACCGTGTTTAGATTTGACACTGTTTGTCTTCTGCAACATCTGTACTCTGCATGTTTGTGTGTGAGCGTGTGTGTGTTTGTTTGTATGTGTGAAAAAGCTGTGAGAGACTCAGTGTAGATGTATTCCTTATTCAGTTGGTCCATAAGGTCTTTTAACAATAACACCTATGTCTTTTTTTGGGGGGGGGGGGGGGGGGGGCTGGGGGGGTATGACTGTAATTACTTGCTGTACGTGTTTCTCGAATGGGGACCACAGCACCACTCTTATCTTATCATATAATCAGATCCTCATGGGGACATTTTCATCCACAAGATCTCTCTCTCTCTGTCTCTCTCTCTCTCTCTCTCTCTCTCTCTCTCATGCTCTATCCCATTCTCTTTGTCCCCCCAGCCCCCAAGCACAGACAGACACACATACAAACACACATACACACACAAACACACACACACAGACATTTCTCTATGAGTAGGAATTGGTCCTGAATTCACGATGATAGTGATAAGACTTTTATGACAGAATAGCTTCACTACCTCATCACGACTGCTACTGATTCAGAGATTCAGTTTGTTTCTCATTCAGTCAAAAGTTTGTTGTATAAACAATAGAAGAAGTAAAAGAAAGAGATGTGTCAGTTTGCTCAGAGACAGAGACAGAGAGAGAGAGAGAGAGAGAGAGAGAGAGATTAAAAGGTGATATATATATATATATATATATATATATATATATATGTATTTTTTTTTTTTTTTTTAGGCAAAATCGCGCAACCATAGGAAGACCACAGCTAGCAACATATAAAAAGAAATTGAAATAGGCGGCCAAAGCAATCAAGACACAATGTAAGTAAGTAAATGAACAAATAAACAAATAAATATCAAGAGATGTTATTATTTATTATATTTTTATTTATAAATAATGTTATAGCTACATCAGAATCTTTGTAACTCATCCTCATAACTAACACATTCTTTGAACCATATATATCTACAAATGAACCAATGGCCTCAGTTTACAGCACACGAGATGTATAAGTCTATACAAATATATAGATGTATAAATTATGTTCACAAGCTGCTCTCAGCTTCTTTAGGGTTATCATTGAATCTGTTGTAGTTTTATTTGTAAATCTGTTTATTTTTTGGGACAGCCATGAACTGTTTTGCCCTTCACAGCAAAAAAGAAGCAGTATAATTTCAAAAATAAAAGGGTTCAAATGTACATACTTCTTTTTCACATGGAGAAGGAAAACAGAGAGAGACAGAGAGAGAGAGAGAGAGAGAGAGAGAGAGACAGGGAGGGGTGATGATGTAATGGGGTTTGTATGGCTGAGCGTCTGAGTGGCAGTCAGGGCTCCTGGCTGCCTCTGGGGTCTGTGCGTCTCTGTGTGTCACAGTACAGTTGATGGAGAATTCTTCGCACTGACACGGGGCTGGATTGATGGTGCATTGGCTGAGGACTTCAGGGTTTCATTGGCTGGGATGCGAATGGATAAGTTTAGTATTTCGTCTGTGGGATGGGTAAACTGGTATTTCTTTTCTCTGAGTGCAATGGTTTATGCTCTAGCCTCATGCAGTTTTGAACTTGGGCATACCCACATCTTAGTGATGTCCTCTACTTCCTCAAGGCTTGCAGCCAGGGGGGGGGGGGGGGACATGTACTGAATGATAATATTACTGAATATGTGCTATTGTTTGGACACTGGGTGCATTCGTGATGTTCTGTATGAAGAGCTGACAAATACATTCCCTGCTTTTCCCTGCTTTTGCTGTGATGTCATATCATTCTGAGGTCCTGCTCAGAATCTGAGTTGAGGAGTTACAAAAACACTCTGTCATATCCGCTCGTCATGGTCAGTGTGGGAGCGCAGACACTGAGGAAGGAGTCATTCTTATATTGGGAAAGATGAGGATCCAGGTGAATACCGTTCCTAATAAAAAGTGTAGACCTCACCCTCTTCCTTGAGTGAGCCTTCATCAAGGTCTGATTTCACCTGAGTGTGTGATGTCTGCGCGCGAGCATG
Source organism: Chanos chanos (assembly GCF_902362185.1). Taxonomy (NCBI): domain Eukaryota; kingdom Metazoa; phylum Chordata; class Actinopteri; order Gonorynchiformes; family Chanidae; genus Chanos; species Chanos chanos. The sequence continues at coordinate 29,789,173 of NC_044495.1, forward strand.
TGGGGAGACTCCGTGAGACATTTCTTTCAGTTCCATTTGGGGCGACTGAGTGGAATGACCTGAGAGGTACACCATCTCATCAGGGCTTAAGGTAGAGTGGGTAATGTTTCAGACATCTTTTCTTGACCTTAACCCACATCTCCCCAGGATTTCTGCCAGGAGGGGACACCACACAGTTCCCAGCTACTAGCAGACATAACAACCCTGTGACACAGTGACACACAGAAGCTGGACCTGGCGCTTCCGGCACATTCTGTGACGGGCCAGAGTGACAGGTGCAGGCTGGTTGGTATATTATCAGCCATAAGTATAAAAAGAGAGCCTGTTTAAGCTATTAGACTGCTGTACTGCTCCCAGGCCAATATTTCATAGGTTCAGATGCTTCATAAATTCAGAGGTTTGTGTTGTTTTGGTTTGATTTTGGATTCTGGCTATATAAATGACCCTTTAGATTTGTCTTTGGTGTCTCTCTGGCTGTTTTTTTTTTCATTCATTCACTTTACATGTGGTAAGCGATGTTCTCCATGTGGCCAGGCATCAAAATCCATACCCGTTTCCATCTCCGAGAACACTATCACAGCCAGGCCTGAGACTGTGGGGCTACATGGAAAACCACTGAGTGCGGTGGTGGAAACCTGTACAATGAGAGTTATTAAAGTGGGGTTTGGATTCTGTTCATCTTGGCACCACCGTTTTCACTGAATCACAGCTAACTCCAGTGGCAAAAGGGAGAACCCAAAACAATCAGCAAGTTTAATACTATTGCATAGGCTGCCAAAACTAGGTTTGCTGAAAGGTTTGTTTGAGATGGTCTATGGTGAGCTGCCAGCTCCATGTTTTTCTGTCAGTTTTTGCTCCTTTAGACTTTGTCTTGACATAGATACCCAAAAGGCAGCAGGTGTCTGGACACAAACATCTGGGACCCACTGCAACTTTGAAATCCTGTTCTAATTTAGCATGGGGTCACAAGACTGGCAGTTAACATGTGTATTGACTTGGAGGCCAAGCAGGAGCGTTAGTGTAGTAGTGCTTCTGTACCAGCAGGGGAGGAATTACATAGATTTCCTCCCTTTGCACTACAGAGACTAGCCTGTGGCAGCAACTGAAAGCAAGAGGTAGTGAGCAAGCAAGCAAAAAAGCACTTAGGTGCATCATTACACCCTCTGGGCATTCAGCACACACACACACACACACACACACACACATGCACACAGAGGGCCACACGCATCGCATACATATACATATACATATACACGAGATGTATAAGTCTACACAAATATATAGATGTATAAATAATGTTCACAAGCTGCTCTCAGCTTCTTTAGGGTTATCATTGAATCTGTTGTAGTTTTATTTGTAAATCTGTTTATTTTTTGGGACAGCCATGAACCGTTTTGCCCTTCACAGCAAAAAAAGAAGCAGTATAATTTCAAAAATAAAAGGGTTCAAATGTACATACTTCTTTTTCACATGGAGAAGGAAAACAGAGAGAGACAGAGAGAGAGAGAGAGAGAGAGAGAGAGAGACAGGGAGGGGTGATGATGTAATGGGGTTTGTATGGCTGAGCGTCTGAGTGGCAGTCAGGGCCCCTGGCTGCCTCTGGGGTCTGTGTGTCTCTCAGGACTCTCTGATGGCTTTTAATTAAACACTGATTACAGACACAAACAGGTGAGTAAAGCCTTTATCGCACTAACCACTCCTAACTATTAATTAATGTGCCATTCAAGAACGAGAGAAAGTACATGTATACACACTCACATGCACAGACGCAACCACCCACACACACGCACGCACGCACGCATGCACGCACACACGCACACGTGCACACACGTCTAGGGAACAGTTGAGATTGAAAATCATAAATGAGGAATTATTATCACAAACATAAGTTAGACTGTCTAGGGTTACCTGTTCTGTTTTGGTTTTCAGTACAGAGAATGTGTTTGATACAATGATGCTTAAGCCAGCAGGATTTGGAGAAAAAAGGACTACCGGTCTTCAGACACCATACAAACACTTGAAATGTTTTAATGAAGTTTTGTACGATCTGGCAAGCACACAACATCCACTTCACAAATGATTGTTGGAGAGGTTCTCCAAAATGCTGACGTCACTGAGTGATACTCTCTCCACAAAAAGAATGTTCAGAGGTAACAACAGACCAGACTAAAACAAACAAACAAAAAAAACTAAAACTAAAAAACATAACACTTAACATCAACAATATTCATCAGAAAACATTGAGATTTCATATCATCATCTGGGTCAAACTTCACAACTATTCACAGAGCCAAACAAAATTCCTTATGTCCATATATTTTCAGTGGTTTGCACTGTGGCAGTAATGTACTTTTGAGTCAGAACACAGATGGACGGGTTTTTGGCCTATACTATCTGTTTACAAAATTTAGCTTTCTAACTAGAGGGAAGTGATGACATCACCGGGCCTCACCAGTCTGAGAATTACAGAGCTAACAAAACCTCTAAACCCACCCCAACACACACACATATACACAAACACACACACACTCTAACAATTGCTCACTCACTGCACCCAAACCATTACTATGCATCAGTACTGGATCTCAAATCAAAAGTGCTCCATGGGAAACTCTCCTCTCTACTGACTTACATACCTGTGTGACCGCGAGCAACTGCTGTGTGTGAGATTACAGTGAGAATTACAGCATCCCTCCTCAGGAACACACACACACACGCACACACACACACGCACACACGCACACGCATACACACACGCACGCACACACACACACACACACACACACACACACACCCTTCTCAAAACCCCTCTCATTTAAACCCCCTCTCAACCTTACATTATAAGAAAAGATTAAGTATATTTTTGAAAAGTAATTTGACTGTACGAACAGGAAATCAGTGTGTGCGATTATTTGACTGTTCTGTGCTGTGTCATTAACTTCCAGTTTGGAGAGGGACATGTGAAGTCTAGGCTGTGCAGTTATAGCATGGAGCTGCATTTAGACTGCTGAAGCAGACAGCAGAAACTCTAGCCTGTAGGGAACTTTTACACAAGCTCTAGAGTGCTGATGAGAGAAAGAGAGAGAGAAATAGAGAACGATATGGAGGGAAGAAGGCATCTGGTGTGATGAAATGGGGCATTATTTGGAGAGGATAAAGGGCTGATATTAGAACTTGGAGCATGTTTTTTTATTCAGACACACACACACACACACACACACAAAAACACTACTGACTCACAGCTTCACTACTCCCACCCCTTCTCACACATACACATCTCAGTGCAGACATCCGCAATCCAAAACACTCTTCACAGTCGCTACACAGGAGAGTAATCAACACTTCCAAAGCCTCTTTAGCCCAAATCCACATTTAATGGTCTCAGAGACTTACTGAGGGTTTCTCCCGAGTCTTTCACATTTTCAGTGTCTTTCTGCTTAAAACATTTATTTCACTGGCTTACTAAATGTGTCTGTGCAGTATTACATTTTCCATACATATATATTTACATCTATATATGCATATTTGTGTGTGCGTGCGTGTGTGTGTGTGTGTGTGTGTGTGTGTGTGTGTGTGTGTGTGTGCACGTACATATGTGCATGAGTGAATGAGTGAATATTTTATTTATGTAATGGAGAGGTTTATTTATTGTTTGTACACACACACACACGCACACACACGCACACACACGCATACACACATATATTATGAATGATCAGTTCCAAGCCATCCCAGACATACATGCTCATTTGTCTACTATGACTTCAGACTTTTTACATACATGCTCATTTGAGCCCATGTTCACGGCTGCACTTCTCTCTCACTTCATCTTTCTCTTGTGTGCGCGCACACACACACACACACACACACACACACACACATACACAGAGTCGTTCACACTCTCAGACACATACTAACGGTGATGATACGTAAGGATAGGACAGGAAAAAGCTATATCGATGTATTTGTAGCACTAGCACCCTCTATATGTCAGAGCTGGCAATGCAGAAGCCTGTGTTTACGTGGGGGCTGATACGAGAGACAGAGAGAGACAGAGAGAGAGAGAGAGAGAAAGAGAGAGAGAGAGAGAGAGAGCAGACTGTCCAGTCACCAGCTCCTTGGCTTTGTCTTTATAATTTTATGACAGCAAGAGTTTCTAGTTCACACAAATAACACAATGCTCTTGTCACCAACAGATGAAGGCTTGCAACAGTGCTTAAAACACAGCCCCTCTTATTGTTCCTCCTCAGACAATGGGGACATTAAAAATAGGCATGAACCAAACTGCCACAATCACAAATCTCCTATAGGAAATACATTCAAACCACCAAAATTCACTAACCTAGTAAAACAATTTAGCCTTACGGACACCTGAAAGACACTGATCAAAACCTGAAACTTGATTTCTGTCAACCCTGAGAAGAGAGCTTAACTGCAGTGGGATCAGGAAAGAGATTCTGTGAGGTCATGTTCTCTAATCAGAGAGTTGTATTTCTGAACCTGGAACTCAGTATTTCTAACTATGCAGAAACAAATCTTAACCATTGTGAATTTTGTGCGATTTCTATGTTCTACTTCATTTTCTAATTTTAAATTCTTTTTTTCATTTTCAAGTTTTGCATAAAATCTTGTCACACAAAAAATGAAAGAAAGAATTACTATGAGAGAGAGAGAGAGGGGAGGGGGAGTACATTGAATTTGGAGCTATTGTCCTATCAGTATCCCTGAATTATGAAAAGTAGCCCCGTATCATAGTGACACAAAATACTAAGTGCACTTTTCACAGTCAAGAACAAAAAATGTGAAAGACTAATTGGACGTATAAAATGCTTCTTTCTTTCTTTCTTTCTTTCTTTCTTTCTTTCTTTCTTTCTTTCTTTCACCCTGTCTCTGCTTTAGTTTCCAGACTGATCAATATTGTGGTTAACATCCCCTTTTAGATTCTCGGTGCCTGCGGCTAACAAGCCCTGTATGGGTTACCTTTGACCTTCAGATCGATGCCTGCTCACAGCCCCCATAGGAGGAGCAGTGGTTTGGGGGTCACTAATGTTTTCACTAGTTCTTAGGCCCTGTGTATTGGTACAGCACCGGGAGCTAAGGGAACCCAAAGGACACAAAAGAGTAAAAAGACGGGGTGGAGGAGGCTTGTGCGAACGCAGTGCAAGAACAAGAGGTCGATACATCAAGAGAACTCTGAGGCCCACACAACCTCAATAACACACACAAACACACACACACACACACACACACACACAAACAAAAAAACTGATTAAAATGAGCATCCCCCTCCACCCCAGACACACACAACTATAAACACATACACACACACACACACGCACACACACACAAACACACATACACCTCAGACTGTCCTGATGTGACATCAGCTGCCAGGCGTGTATGTCTGTTTCGCACACATGAGCTCTAATGCATGGTAAAATCCCCATCTGTGACAAGAAAGTTCATCTGTTTTTGTCTCATATACTTTGTGTGTTCAATACACAGTCTTGTCTAAAATGAAAACTAATTTCATCTGTC